>NC_071503.1:69049201-69352231 GCF_028408465.1 Anastrepha ludens | reverse complement strand
TTATATCTTTTGACAAACTTCACAGCGATGTTCGGATAATAAATAAAAATTATTCAATTGACGCACCGGCTTGTGTTTGTAAACGGTTATCTCTCTTAAAACTATTGTTTTGATAAATTTTGAGTACACTGTCGTAAAATTTGGTCATTTTTATACAACATACCGAAAGAAAATCATATTCGCAGAACTTTTTTTTTTTAATTTTGGCATCCTAAAACGATAAAAAGTCACAGTGTGCCCCGTCTCCTCCAGGATGCGCTCTCGCTCGTAGAGCTGAGAGACTTGGGTAATGGTTGGGGCCTCCAGAATCCATGCCCCTGCCGTCGAAGCGGGTGGATTGCCACTTGTGTGGATTCCACCTGGAGTAATATCTTGTGTATTTTCCATTACCAGTGATGGTTTTTATTCGGGACTCCTCCCTAGCCAGTTTGGTTCGCGGATGGCACCCTGATTCTATGCCAACTTTGAGTCATCACACGAGTGTTGAACCACCCCATTAGGGAAGGCCACTCGTGTGATGCCAGGGCTTCCCTATCCACCACCTGGGACGCGCCCGATGGGAGATCAGGCAACTCCACACGGGGAATACACAGAATAGATACTCTCAGCACAGAAAAAGGAGACCGTGGATTATATTGACATAATCAAAACGAGATGTAAAGTTCCAGTTTGGTTTTTTAGTTCATTTTTGTTGTGAATTGTACTTTAATCGATAAAATTTTATAAATGAAATTATGGTCATGATAAATTCCTTCTTTACTTGCCAAAATTTTGTTCCGTAAAATAATTTCAAAATTTATATTTTGATTATTTTAATGTAATTAACAAAATTACATCTTATATGAAAACTATTTCATCTTATATGAAAATTGAATAGAGTAAATTTGCGTGTATGAGACGGAGAAAATAGAAATTTCAAGTCTCAGAGACGGCAGCCTTCTGCTGTTTGTTAAAAACGATTTAGTTGCAAAAAAATTTCTCGCCACAACTAAACTAATTGGAGTTTGCGATGTGAAAATCGAGATGCACAACAATCTTAACCACTCTAAGGGCACTATTTATGCGCCTTGTCTAAATGATGTTCCGCAAACAGAAATAGTGGAGAACTTAAGTGATCAAGGTGTTGTTTCAGCATACAAATTCCTTAAACGTTATGATGGCCAAACTGTTGCTAGTGGAGTCGTGTTGCTCACATTCGATTTATATCAGCTCCCAGAAAAACTAGAAGTTTTTTGGTACACTACCAAAGTCAGACCTTACCTCCCGAACCCGATGAGGTGTAAAAGTTGTCAAATCCTTGGACACACAACTAAACTTTGGAACAAAACGCCAGTATAAAACTCATGTGCACTTCCACCTCACACGCTAACACCATGCTCACGTAATTTTTGCGCAAATTGTTCAGGCGATCATGCTGCCTAAAGTAAATCATGCCCAAAATTCATTCAAATGAAGCAAATAATTACAATAAAAACTGAAAAGAAATGCAGCATGTGCGAAGCTTTTAGAATGCATAAAATGCAAATACCCCCCACTCTTAATGAATCTTCACCCTCTTTCTCTAATGTAACCTGCCGAAACCACAAAACAATATAAAAAAAAAACAAATATAACAAATCACCAAGCAGAACAAACCTCCAGAGACCCCAACAATTTAAATATCATCAAAACAAATAATACCACAAAAAGAAGTAACAAAAATACAACAAATACATCATTCAAGCCAGCATCACCTACTCCCACTGTTGACACTCTTCTACCCTCCACCACCAATAATAACAATAGTAACCCACAAACCAAGCAAATATTTTCTAATAGCAACAATGCTAACACAGCATACATAAACGCAAATGAATATAACGCGAATATCGATGGCTCTGTTGACTTCGCACATAATCATTCAGTCGAAACCCCACTATTTTCTCCTTCCTTTCTCAACTTACTTCTACCCAGCTTCCCACCCACCCTTTTCCACCTGTTATTACAGAAAGCCCACCCCAAAAAGAAAAATAGATGATACAAATAATACAATGGAATATTAATGGACTACTTAATAACTACATAGATTTAAATATACTAATCAATGAATTCAACCCGGCAATTGTCGCACTGCAAGAAACACATACTCCATCCAATAAAACAGCATACGCACCTAATAAATACCTATAATATATTAGCTATTTCCATAATTTGCCTCAAAATACCTTGTGTAAGCAAGGAATCGCTTTCTTTATAAAAAAATCCTTAAATCATAAAGTAATTCATATTTCATCTAATATATCCTGCCTAGTTATTGAGATTGATATTGGAAGAAAAATCACTTTAATTAATTGTTATACTCCTCCTAGCCAAAATTTTACTTACAAAGAGCTTACCGATATAATTAGCAAATTTTCCACCCCAATTATAGTCCTATGCGATTTCAATGCCTGGAGCCCATTTAATTTTTACCCAAAATCTCATTGTCTTGAACGATGGCTTACCCACACATTTTTCCACACCCCAACCCTTCACCCATCCTGATATCATCCTTGCATCCAGTTCTATAGCTCCCAGCCCTTCTTCACGTACATTGGACGAACTCCACAACGATCATTTCCCGCTTATAACATCCTTCTCCATCCCTGATTGGTACGAAGTCAAGCCGATATTAAAATTTTTAAACGAGAAAAGCAGACTGGAAAACATTTCTTTCCTTATCCATAACTCTAACAAACAATAAAGCGGTTTCAAAAAACATCAACGCAGAAGCTGCTAATATTAAAACAATAATTCGTTCGGCAGCCCACCTTTCAATACCGCAAACAAACGCAAGAATATTTTCCGCTAAACTACCAAACTGGTCTAACCTACTTGCCATATTAAGAAATAGCAAGCAAAAGCTGTCGTCCAAATACAAGTACCTTATGAATGATACCAACCTCGTTAATTGTAAAAAAGCGAACGCTGTTTTCAGAAAAGAGCTTAAATCAGTTAAAAGGCATTCCTTGGAAAAACTCACAGCAAATATAAATCTCTCTTCAAGCCCTAAACAAATATGGTCAGATATTAGAATGCTCACAGGCAGCTCGCGTCATACCATTTATTCATAATGAACAAGGACCAATCTACGCTCCACCAGATATCGCTGAAGAATTTGCCAAATCCTGGTCGACCAACTCCCACGACTCCAACTTTCATTCCGCCTTCAAAAAAATCTAACCCTACCTGAAAATTATTCCAACCCATACCCTTCAATTGAAGCTTCGCTCATAGAATTCCAAATTTCTCTATATGAATTCGATTCCACGATCTCAAAAATGACAGGAAAGACACCGGGCTGGATAAAATATCCTATGAAATACTAAAAAACCTACCCAGCATCCTCAAAATCCAACTCGTGAATCTTTACAATGATATTTTCAATGCTGGAATTTTTCCTCAATAATGGAAAACTGCTTTAAGTCCCTAACCCTAAACCTGATAAGCACTCTACCCTTACTACGAACTTTAGACCTATCTTCTTACTCCCTTACATGTCCAAAATCCTTGAGAAGATCATTTCCGTCCGAATTCTGTGGTTCGCTAAAGCAAAGGGACTTCTTATTCCCAACCAATTTGGTTTCCAAAAAGTCATAGGAGTGACCGAGTCGCTTTTATACTCTGAACATTTCGCATCCTCGGCATTAGGGTCAGGTAATCACGTTTCTGTATTAAGTTTAGACTTCGAGAAAGCATTCGATAGAATCGGCATTCGTGTTGTTCTTAACCAACTCAAGCGCTGGAAAATCGAAAACAAAATATATAAATTCGTTAAATCCTTTTAAGTAATCGCAAGTTTTCAGTCAGCGTTAATACTTGTAAGTCACAGGTTCTTAGCCTCTTTAATGGTATACCACAAGATTCACCTTTCTCAGTGGCATTGTTCACTAAATCTTTCAATGAAATTACTTGAATTATCGCCTCTAATGCCGAGGTGGAACATGTTATATATGCTGATGATGTTTTGGTAAATATTTTCCTAATTAAAAAACCTTAACGAAGTCACTTATACTTTCCTGAACATTTTAAACAGTACTCGTATAAGCAAATTGTCAGAAATATCAGGCGCCAACATCTCAGCAAATAAAAGCGTTACTTTTCATATATGTAGAAAACGTAAATGTTGATTCCCCAGTTTGTCCTTTTCCAATGTACTAATCCCACATTCTAACACAATAAGGATTTTAGGCTTAACATTCAACAAAAAACTTACATATAAGGAACATTGTAAATCCATTAGAATAAGCTTATTTTTAAGGCTTAATATAATTAAGTTTTTATCTTCTGAGCATTCCCATGTTCATCCACACACACTTGCTAACGTAATAAAGGCCCTACTGTTATCCACAATCGATTTTGGACTTTGTATTTACGGACATTGTGCCAAAGAAAACATCAAACTATTAAATGCTCCTTACCATGCGGCAGCTAGAAAGAGTATCCGCGCGTTTCCAACTTCACCAACAAAAGCTGTTCTTGCAGAAGCCGGATTACCGGATATATCCCACAGAGTCAACTGCAACACAATAATGCTCCTATCCAAGCTTCTTCACTGCAGAAATAAAATATTACTTGGACTGGTATACTCAGCGAAGCAGCAATATAAAAATAGCCGCAAACCGTCCACCATACAACGTTGTGTTGAACTAATGCACAAACTGAATGTCACATCAGATGCGATTTTGCCACCAATTCCAGTTTTCCCACCAGGTTTGAATCCAAAAACTATTTATTTTTATCGCGGATTTGCTAAAATTCCCCAAAGAGTCCACCTCCTCTAATGAATACGTCCAACAGTTCAATGAAATCGTTGCTCCTTTAAAAAACGAATGGGAGATCGTTTATACCGATAGATCTTAAACAGACACCAGTACATCGTTTGCAGTCACAAACCAGCTTGGTGTCACAATCTCAGTTGTTGTTGTTGTAGAAGTATCTTCGCCCTGTCAGTGTAGTGTAGTCACCGGTCGTCTTCGTCTAGCTCATCTAACGGTAGGCCCAGGAAACTAGCTGTTTCGACGGGTTAGGTCCAGAGGGAGAGAGGTGTTAGAGTGGGTTTGATGGGGCATGTGAAAAGGTGGTTAGTGTCGTGCGGGGTGCCTTCACTTGCCGGACATATGTTTGGTATGTCGGGGTCGATTCTGGATATGTAGGAGTTTAACCTGCTACAGTATCCGGAACGTAATTGTGCCAAGGTTACCCGGGACTCCCGGGGAAGTTGGAGCTCTTCGTCTGCAATGGGTGGTGGTCGGACTCCGATAACGGTATTCGGGGGTCGGGAGGTTAAGAAGGTGGTAAGGGTCTCCCGATGAATGTCGTTTATGGCCTGTATGTACACTGTCTGATCCTGGAGTGGTATGTCTGTTTTGTCCAGGATCTCGTCCACGTAGTTGAGGAAGTGCCTCCTGATGTGCCTGGGAGGTGGCTCAGGCTCAAGCAGGTGTCTGCATGGGTGAGGCCTGCGGTGTCACCCTAGCAGAAACTGCTTGCTGAGCAGTTTGTTATGGTCCTTTACAGGAAACATGTGAGCCTCGCCATGTAGGTGTTGTATTGGGGGCATCAGGACCTGTCGCGGTCCTAATAGCAGTATTTTGGCAGGTCTGGAGCTTGGTCCACTGCGTATCACTGGTTCCGGGCGACCAGACAGGCGCAGCATAGTTTAGAACCGGTCGGCCTATTGCTTTGAAAGTCGACAGCAACATTTCTTTGTCTTTACCCCAAGTGCTGCCGGCAAGCGACTTGAGGACCTTGTTGCGATTCTGTACTCTCCTTGCAATAGCGGTTGTGTGCGCGGAGAAGGAGAGCAAGCTGTCAAAGGTGACTCCCAATATTCTGGGGTTGTTTACCATTGGTATTGGGGTATCATCGACGTGTACCTGAAGTTGCAGCTTGACCTCCTTTGTCCAGGTGGTAAAAAGGATCGCCATGCATTTAGTGGGAGAAAGTTTTAGGTTTCTCGCAGTGAAGAAGCGAGAAAGGTGGGCGAGGTAGTCGTTTACTTTGGTGCATAGGCCATCAATGTCATTGCCCGACGCCATTATCGTGCAGTCGTCGGCGTATGAGACCAGTGAGACTCCCCCTGGTGGCTGGGGGAGTTTCGAAATGTAGAAATTAAAAAGCAAGGGTGAAAGGACACCACTCTGCGGTACTCCTTGCTTTATTTTTCTCTGTTTTGACGTTTGGTCTCGAAATATCACCGACGAGTGATGACCACTCAGGTAGTTCGCGGTCCACCTCTTCAGCCCTCGCGGGAGTGTCGACTGTAAAATGTCATCTAGTAGCGTGGCGTGGCTGACTGTATCGAAAGCCTTTTGTACGTCCAACGCTACTAGGACAGTCTCCTCGCACGGGTGGTTTTGGTTTAGTCTGCGGTTTACCGGGGTGTTTATGACGGTGAGTGCCGTGCTGGTGCTGTGCACTCTTCGGAAACTATGCTGGTGTGAGGCTGGAGTCAGGTGTTCTGTAAGGAGTGGGAGTAGAAGGGCTTCAAGCGTCTTTACTACTAGGGAAAGGGGAGTTATCGGACGATAGGACTCCCCTTGTTTGGCGGGTTTCCCTGGCTTCAGTAGTGGGACCACTGTCCCTAATTTCCACTTATCAGGAATGATGAGAGTGGCCATAGACAGGTTAAATACCTTGGTGAGAAATTCTACTCCCAGTGGATCCAGCTTTTTTAGCATCAGCATGTTTAGTCCGTCAGGGCCAATGGCTTTAGATGGCTTCATATGTTTGATGGCCCCCTGAACGTCGTCGCTGGAGAAAGCAAGCGGTGCACTGTTGTATGACAGTATGTGCAACCGTCTGGTGGCACAACGTTGGGATCTGTCGACCGGAGGATGTAGTATAAATTGCCGGCTAAAGTAGCTCGCGCATCTCTTCGGATCCGACAAAGTACGACCGTTGAAGGTGATATCCACCTCGTCGTTGTGCTTCGTCGGGTTCGACAGGGCCTTACGGTGGACCAGAGCTTGCTCACACCAGAGGGGAAGTTGTAGGACTTCAGACGCTCTACCCATTTGGTCCGCTTGTGTTGGGTTAACAGTTGCCGGATCTCCGAATTAAGGTCCTTTATTCGAGGATACCCGGGATCGGCCTGGCGTAGGCGATCACGGTCGTTCGCCAGAACTGCTGCTTGGGCTGGGAAATTGGGACGTATGTCCCGGATCCGTCCAGCGGGTATGAAGCGAGCCGCGGCGGCTGTGATCACCTTGCGGAATGCTCGTTCGCCTGCGCGCACATCGGTGGGAATGGGTAGGGCTGCAAAGATGTTCTCAGTAAATTCCCGCGAATCTGGTCCAGTCAGCTTTGTTAAAGTTGATATATGACCGATGATCCGTGGAAACAAAGTCGGCAGGTTTCTCGATAGAGATGATAATGGGCAAGTGGACTGGTGCAAGCGATAGCAAAAGTCGCCAGGTTATGCTATTTATCAGACCTTCGCTAGCAATTGTAATGTTAGGCGAGCTGCTGCAATTGCCCACTACCCTAGTGGGGGCGTCGTCGTTTACAGTGCTGAATGTCGAATCGTCTATCTGCTCTGCCAATAGCTGTCCCCTACGATCACTTGGCAGGCTTGAATGCCAAAGATCGTGATGCGCGTTAAAGTCACCTACTACCAATCGGTTTTCTCCCCTGATGAGCGAACCAATATCGGGGAGATATCCTGCCGGGCAGCAGGTGACAGGGGGTATATAGATGTTATATATTTCGAGCTCGGCATCGCCTGACCGGACAGCTATACCTTGACATTCTAAGGTGCTGTCCCTGCGGTCAATGCCTTCATCGATGGGACGATACTGCACTGAATGGTGGACTATGAGCGCTACACCGTTGTCATGAAGTCGACTATTTCGTCAATCTTGCTCGTGAGTCCGTTGCAGTTCAGTTGCAAAGGTTAAAGCTTCGCGGGAGTATGGTCGTAACTCGGGGGGTGAGGGATGCGTGATGTTGTCTGCGTTGGTCCTGCTGTGCGTTCCGCAAAATTGGTTGTGGCCTGATGTTGACTGGCGGCCGCGGCACTGGGGGCGGTTGCGGGTGCAGAGCTCTGCAGCAGGGGGCAACGAAGTCGCGTGTCCACTCACCGGTGGTGTGCAGGCCGGAGCACATCCGAAAATGGCACCAGCCACTGCAAGAATTGCATTGAACAGTTGTCAAGTTCCGAGGAACTACGGTCTAAAACACGGAGCAGACTGTGCGGGGGACCATGAGCTGCTGGTTTGTTGCCGCACTGGGGTAGGAGCAGGAGGGTTGTGGGTCAGAGAGGGAGTTGTGGGGGCTCCTTACCGTTGAGGTGTTGTTGGTGGCGGCAGTGTAACGTGCCGGCACTGAGGGCAGTGTCGCCGTTGAGGCAGGGGCCGCCTGTGAGCGAGAGCAACACGTGGCCACATACCTTGTGGGCCACTCCCTGTGTGTCTTAAGGCCTGAGCAGGTCTTAGGATGGCACCACCCGTTGCACTTATTACACCTAACTGAGGTGGAGTTCGGGTGGAGCCGTTTGTGGCAAATACAGCAGTAAAATACTTCTGGTCCGGGGTTGGGTTCGACGCCAGCCCGGAAGAGAAGTATTTGGAGCAAGCTTGTTGCAATGAGATAATCCTGTGACGAAAGATTGGGGGTGGGATACGGTACACTAGGCAGGGCTAGTTTACTGGGGCGGCAGCCCTTGGTCGGGAAAAACCGAGCAATTCCGGTAACGCAGAACCGGCCGCCATGGGTATGGCACACAATCTCAGTCTCACAACCTCAGTCGATGCTTTGCTTTCCTTGTGCTCAGAATTCACAGCGGAAGCAGCTGCATTGCTTGAAGCGGTAGTTTAGGCCTCCAACAAAGGCGGAAAATTCATTATTTGCAGCGATAGTAAATCCGTAATGGGCGCTGTATTGAACCATTCCACCATTGGGTGGTTATTAGAATTTCTCCTAGGTGAAGGTGGTGGTACCATTTTATTTGAGCTAAACAAAATTTTCGGACAAATCAAGCGATAGAACTGTTGTACCGTGTTGCTTCCTTGGATAAGAGTAGCCATTTGGTACTCTAATGTTCCTAATTTAGAGGGGTATTATACGACTCCAACGCGGTTTCCGCGTTTCCTACAATCTTGTTACGCACCACGTTCGGGATTCCGAGAATATTTGAGGGTTCCCTTGACAGAGTCGTATAGTGTTAATATGCGTTCGACACCTTTGTTCCATGATGCAAACTTTTTGGGGTCGCCTGAAAACTCCCTAAGACATCTGACAACATCAGATCTCCTAGATTTGCTCTATGGATATCATCGATGCCCTGATCTACGAAAATGTTTGCCCTTGGATTTATTAATGTTGGTACTATAGACGCACATTCTGCAATTTTAAGACTGCTGCTGTTTAAAGTTGTTGGCACTGTGTTGTAAAAAATTTTAAGTTTGCTGCCGCTGGCTTTATAATTTATATAAAATGTCTTATTTTATTACTGCCTCGTTATTACGATTTTCCGTTGGTTTTATTATTTTCGTTTAGAATGTCTTATTTTACTGCCACTTCGTTATTACGATTTCCAATAAGTTTAATCATTATCACTGTTAAATTTTTAGCATTTTTTCCTAAAGTCTAACCGGTAGGTGTTAACGCTTCTCCCCTTTTTTTCCTTACTGGTGACTCGGGGAGCCTTTAACACTGCGGAAAATGTTTTCCGATCCGCCACAATAAGACATACGTGTACACGATACTTTATTTGAATCACTGTTCGCCCAAGTCCCTTTTTTCTTATTACGTTGGGCGCCAGTTAAATAAAACTATACTTAGCTATTTTTTATATAATAATCTTTTAGTTAATGCAACTGCTTTTAGTGAGTGGTACTTTACGACTAACTTTAGAAGTGAACTTTAAAAATATTTTAAAAGAATTTATTCAAAGGATTGCACATGCCGCTGCAACGTGATCAGTAGCTTGCCGTTAGCTTGAGGTGCGGACATAACGTCAGCAAATTAGTCCGAACTATCAGGTAAACAAAATACTGAGCATATAGTGCGCGTATTAAAATGCTATACGCAGCGAAAAATGTTCATTTCGCTTGAAATTTTTGTGTCGTTAATTTATATTAATAAGCATTGTTTTGCTGGAAGTTCAGAATATAAATATGTACGTACATAGGCTAGGGTATCAAGTTTGCATACGCAAAAGAGAATTGCTTTAGCATTTGTTAGGCACTAATTAGAACCTTAGGATATTTACTCCCTAATTATTGCATGAAATATGATAAGGCGATGCTCGTGAGGTAGGTCATGGTTGCTTCAGTGCATATATGCAAATGCGTTTCTTCGAAGTTTTCTTTTATTTATTTTATATTTAAAAGTTTTATACTATCTAGAAAATCCATACATACATATACTCGTATTATTCCCTGTAGTAAAATTTAAATTGAAAAAAATTTAAATTTTCAATTGAACTTTTGCGCAAACATAATTAAGATAATATATAGTACATACGTATATACTGAGCAACACTTGTATGCTCCATGATTTCTCGTCTGTGCCCAAGTGCTTACTCTGATGCAACGAACTCGATGATCCAGTCAGATTTAGTAAATGGTAGTATGGCACCACTGGTTGGCTACAAGCTCCAGGCAGCTACAGGAGAGAGAGTGATGACGGAAAAAGACAAGAGAGTTCCAGTAAGGGCTCTAAATAATTTCAAAGCACCAGTTATTTTGGATAAAGAAGCTGTAATTGGGAAATGTCGGGCTGTAGAAGCTATAGTGAATTCCGATCAACCACAACGGGAAATTCCCGGAAGCAGGAAGAGCAACCTCCGATTTCATAAGGGCTTGGTTGCAGGAAGTGAAGGAGCTAGAGAGGATAAAACCTAAGAGATTGCTGGAGAAATATGAAATACGATTGCTGGAATAATACGGCGATTTTGGAAAGTCTGCCACCGTAAAACATCGAATATATACAGGAGATGCAAAGCAAATTTACCAAGTTCCACGTTGAGTTCCACATCAATAAGCCCGTGGAGCTCACCAGTTGTGCTGGTTAGAAAGAAAGATGGAAGCACACGATTTTTTGCAGCTTTTAGAAACCTGAATGGAGTCACGAAACAGGAGTTATCCGGAGCAAAATAGTTTCCCACTCTTGAATAAAAAGTGGTTACTGAGAGGTGGAAAGCGAGGATTGCGATCGTGAGAAGACATCCTTCAGCATAGAAGATGGGTTGTGGTAGTTTTCTGTGATGCTTTTCGGATTACGTAACGCACCAGCAACTTTTAAGCGGCTGATGGTGCATGTGCTGGGGGACTCCACTGGAAAACGTGTGTTGTCTATCTGAATGTCATCATCATCATGGATAAGATTTTCAACGACCATCTGAAAAATTTGGAAGAAGACCATCAGCACATAGCCTTCACGAAATTACGATTGAATCCGAAGAAGTGTGCCTTGTTCAAAACAGAAGTCACGTATCTTGGACATAGATAACTGTCGAGGGCATCAAGATAGAAAAGGAGAAGGTAAAGGCTATAAAAATTAGCCCCGTCCAAAAAATGTGCCCGAAGTGCGAAGTTTCCTAGGACTATGTAATATTACTGTCGTTTTGTTCCAGGAATCCCAATTTTGCCCGGATCCGCTACAATCTCACCAAGAAAAACTGCGCTTTTGTGTGACACAAGGAACAAGAAGAAGCGTTGGAAGAGCTTCTTTGTACTGCACCTATATTAGCTTATCCGGTCACGGGACAAAAGTTCGTTGCGAATACAGTTGCCAGCGCATACGGAATAGGTGGAGTACTGTCACAGATCATCAAATGGCAAGAAAAAGTGATCGCATACTATAGCAGAGTCATCGGAAAGCCGGAGAAGAATTACTGTGTAACCAGACAAGAAATGTTAGCTGTGGTTGGGTGCGTAAAATATTTCCACAATTACTTGTACGGTCAGCGATTCCAGTTAAGAACAGAACATGCAGTTCAAGCATCCGAAAGGACAAATTGCACGGTTGAACGAAAGTTACGACTTCGAGATCGAACATCAAAAAAGGGAACAACATGGAAATGCTGATGCACTATCTGGGCGACCTTGTGCTATAGAATGTAAACATTTTTCCGAAGTCGAGAGATCTGAAGGGATAGTTGATATCAGTTGCAACCCGACGATGAATGGGAACCATGAGCGATAAGAATGACACAATTGAATGATGCTGACCTGCGAAAGATCATGATGGCTCCATTTGGTTCGATGGATTTGGTATCTAATCGAGACGATCAGACTTAAGTGTAGGGCAGTGTTGCAATGGCGAAGTTTCGCGAACCAACCGGCAACAATAGCGAACGAAATACCAAAACAAAACATATATATATAAGCCGAGGTGCATGCACATGGGGTATTTAGTAGGAAATTGAATTTGTAAACGAATAAACGAAAATTAATAGAGTGATTCAGTCTTAAGCTGAACATGTAAGATGTAAAGTAAAGGGTTGAAAATAAAGAAAAGCAAGTGTGTTACTATTAATTTGTGATTTTGTTTCCCAATCAAGTGATCGAACTCCGAGGAGTTATTGTAAAAGATTTATTTTATTTTAGCATAAAAAAATTCCTAACAATACGTTTTGGAAAACGACCAATATTGTATGTGTCTTATGATTTTTGTTTTCTTTGTATTTTTTCCAATTTGTTTATTAAATTATCATCATGAATTCGGAGAAGATAAAGAAGTTTTTTAAAAAATACAATTATTTGAGGCTTGCTTTAAGTCTTTTGAAGTTAAGGATAGTTCAATAGCAGACTTAGTGATAACAAAGCCTGACTAAAGGATAGCGTACAGCTTATCAACAGGTACAGGAAGAGCCGTTGATCAGTTCTCGGACGAAGGAAGAACTTAACGAAATTGAAAACGCTCGGGTGACTGTGTTATGGAACTCGAGGTCTTACTGAAACACAAGCCGCTGGCCCTATACACTTTAGTGCACATTAGGTATAAGGTGCGGGGTGCGTCGGATCGTGCTTGGGTATCACACAACATTTTGAGAACCGATTAAAAGAGGATAAAATAATCCCACTCACTCCCAAAACAGAATAACACGATCCCCCAAGAAAGTTAATTGAAAATAGTCCAAAACAAAAATTATTGGAAAGAAAAAATGAATAAACGTATTGCGCCTAATTTTCCAGATTCACAAATCCGAAACCTAGTACGGAAATAAAAAATTTTGCTTTCAGTTCAAAATTATGGAAATTAGCGATTTAAAAAAAATAAATAATTGGCGCGTACACTTCTGTTAGGTGTTTGGCCGAGCTCCTCCTCCTATTTGTGGTGTGCGTCTTGATGTTGTTCCACAAATGGAGGGACCTACATTTTGAAGCCGACTCCGAACGGCAGATATTTTTATGAGGAGCTTTTTTTTTTTTTTTCATGGCAGAAATACACTCGGAGGTTTGCCATTGCCTGCCGAGGGGCGACCGCTATTAGAAAAATGTTTTTTATTAATTTTGCTTTCACCGAGATTCGAACCAACGACCTCTCTGTAAATTGCGAATGGTAATCACGCACCAACCCATTCGGCTACGGCGGCCGCGATTTAGTCGGCAAAAAAATTTAATAACAAAAAGTGAAATAAAATACAAATATTATGTATAATAGAAAATAAGAATTCAAGCGGAATAGCACAAAAAAACTAAATACTGCTACAAAACTAACAAGTTATAACATGCTAACCAAAGAAAAAAAATCTAACCCACTAACAATTTGTAGAATTAGAGACAACTTATTGTATTACAGATTGCCTCTTCTGGCATTAGACACCAACAATAAAATTGGAGAAGGAAGTGAAGTGAAAATGATTGCGGTTGAACGTGTTACATAAAATTTTTAGTTTCAGAATCCTCTAGGATCTCAATTTTGAGCGTTTTTACCGAAATGTATATACTTTAATATGCAATAAGGGAGTGAATCGTGGAATAGTTTCACAAATTCGTTAGCTTGGACGCTATCCGAGCTATTCGCATTTTTAACAGAGGAGTTGCACAATTTTTTTTATTCAGTTCGCTACATTACAGAGAACGTAAATTCATAGAGTAGGCGCAGAATTTTAGGTAGCTTTTTAATATGACCTATATATGTATTTGAATTTTCCAAATCATCCAAAATTATATACATATGTTATGTCTGTCTGTCTGGTGTCTGTAAAACTTTGTTGAATTCCCTTCAACTGAATCAAAATCCTCTATAGAAAACGCTTCATTACCAGGCGCACAGGAAGATGGCATATGCAAATGTAAATTTGTGAATTTGTGAATTTATATACATATGCGCAGATGCTATGCTGTGTGTATGTATGCTCACTAGCAACAGCTCAAAATAAAACGGTAAACTTCTCAAGAAATCCAGCGCGCATTCATAGGCACAGCGCAAATTCATAGGACAGCATTCTATGTACAGTAACCTTGACATTTTACAGGCACCTTCAAATGCTCTGATTTCAGAGTAAGTTTCTAACTTTGCAGATATATGCATAGGTTTTGTGCACTTTTTATGAATTCAAGAACTACATATGTAAAGTAATCTACTAATTAACTATTTGCCTACTATCAGTTAACATAAAATAATTGTTTCCAAATTTTCTCTTAGTATTAAAATGTTCGAATCAGACCTTTTTTTTAAGCTACTTATTTTCTTCTGCAACTTACTGTATGCTCATGCGCGCACTTGACGCACAGCAGCTGCGGCTGTCGAGCATTTAGAAAGACATATTTACATACATATATTAATGCATACGAGTACATATGTACGGGGCCACAGCCACTCGACTTGACAAAAATTCAAGATTTATCAAATATTGGCAAATAATTCAACGCGAAATATTCCAATATTGACTATTTTCGAATGGTCGAGAAATTTGGCATATCGACGGCTCGTTTTATGAATGAAAGTACTTTGCTCGTAGAAATATGAGCTCGAACTTATCAATGAATTTGTTTTTGTAGTGCTTTTTAATACTTGAAACTGTTCAGCGCCGTCGCGGGTAAATAATCATGGCCGCTATAACTGCGCCTATGAATGCATTTTGTTCTTGTAGTCGCTAGGCTAATGCTGAAAACAGTGAAGCCCGTAAACGCAATTCCGACTCAGCTGTTTCGATCAAACTAATGAGAACCCCATGTAAACGAAAAGTTCCTTCCTTCCGTATCGTAGTACCGTAGATTTAATTTCACGATTATTAAAAAAATTCCGTAATTCCGACCCAGCTGATTGCTCTCTCACCACATAGTGTTGCCAAGCAGTACATTTCGAAATCATTTACAAAATAAACTTAGAAAAATGATAATTTTTGTTAAAATAGCTTAAAAATACTGTTGAATAATGTTAATTATAGATAAATGTACTATTTGCATTTGTTGGTTTTCGGCTTTGGTTTATTAAACAATGAAAAATTGTAACTGATAACGCAGATGTCTGAAAAAGTGTGTAAGCAAAAATATCAATGGCAACATTGTGTAGATACAACCAAACACATGATGCAAAGAATAATGAGATGGCGCCCATCGTGGTCCCGTTACTTTGCGCTCAGCGAATTTGACAACTAGTTACGTGATTTTAGCTCCAGTATGGCCAGATTACCATTTTCGTAACTTGATTAGCATTTTTTTGTTTGTTATTTTTATTATTTTTTGTCTCGGAGTTTTAGTTCTTTCTTCATGACATTTTTCTAGCTGTTCTAATTAAAATGTCATGTTTATAATTTTGTAAAATATACATTTTTTAATAATTATTTAAATAATTCACTCAGTTTTATTTAGCTTTACTTTTTTTTACCATCTGGTGGCATTGCCCGCGATTGCAGGTGTTGTTGGTGTTCTTCTGCTTTCGGCAGTCAAATCACTCTCTCGCTACTGCAGAGTTGCCTAGCTTTGGATATAAAAACGCACTAAATGCCCATTTAAAGAAAATAAAACACGAAATTTTTATTGTGTTACTTAAAGAACTTTGTATGCGTGACAAATTGTCTGTAGAATGTGCGTTTGTTTTAAATAAATGTGTTATGCTTATGCACAATTTAATTTATGAGTTTTTTTTGTTAAGAACGACTTTACTCTTATTAAGGGAACGACTTTTTTGCTATATTTGAAGTTATGTATCTAGATAAGGTAATCTTTTTGTAAAAATGTCAGTATGGTTTCTTTAGTATTTTCTGGTATTTCGTTGCTTATTTTTACTATGAATACACCTCTTGATGCTCTATGTCTCACTAAGGATTGATGACCGGAAGAAACGATTACACCACTATGGTTTTAATTCGCATTCAATAAATTCAAAGGCTTTTTAAAATGTGTAAAAAGGTTTTCAATCTTAACCCTTCATTAGGCACGTGGTCTACAATCGTAGACCACTTCTTTTCAAAGTCGTGCAACTCCTTAAATTTGTCTCTTAAATTACCTAAGCTTTTTAATAGCTGTTTATAATTAATCTCTTTATCCGATTAGTGCATTCAGGGCGGGTTTGACGTGCAGTTGTAAATTTTATCAAGGTCAGAACAGTGCTGGTCTACATATGTAGACCACGTGACTAACGACGTTACTTTTTCTTGCGGCAATATTACTTGATATATTAAATATTTGAATTAAGTTCAGGTAAGTTTTGCTTATTTTTTTTTTCAAAAGTGTGCTAATTTAATTAGTTTCAGATAATATTAAGTCTGATTCCAAAAAAAGACGATTGGAAAGCAGCAAAAATCCTGAAGTATGGGAAAGATGTCTCTCCGAACTATCAAGTAGTGAAGAAAATGCTATGGATGAAGAAAACGAGACGGAGGTTGACGGATATACGGATATCAATGTGAATGCTGCTGAAGAGAGTGACCACGAGACCGAATCGGAACTAGAAGGATCAAGCGATGATGAAATTCTTTCAGTCGATTCTGGTGCATCTCATCCCCAAAAATTTCTATTTAGGAAAAGACAATGTCACTAAGTGGAAGAAAACCATACCCAATTTGCAAGTTCGTATTCATTCGCACAATTTAATCAAACTTTTGCCTGGAACAAAATTTAATGTTGAAACAGAAATTGAGTGCCTAAATTTAGTTGTGAATGATTCGGTTATAAGAATAAAAACCGTTTCCACAAATTTGTAAATTCAAAAAGTACGGGTTAACTTTCAAGAAGATAGAATGAATCAAGATGCAAGAGAAACCGATGACACCGAAATTCGCGCTTTCATTGGCATTTTGCTTTTGATTGGCACTCTTAGAAGCTCGAGGAAAAATCTTCATAAAATTTGGGACAATTCCCAAGGAAACGGGGGACCATATAAACTTAGCAATAGTGCGGAAGAGATAACTCTTCGATTGGTAGAGCCAGTCGCAGGAACTAATCGCAATATTACTAGTGACAATTGGTTCAACAGCTTACCGTTGGTTAATAATTTGCTAAAGAAACAACTTACATATTTGGGAACTGTGAGCAAAAATAAACGCGAAGTTCCGAAAGAATTCCTTCCCAGGAAGAATCGTAAAGAAAAGTCAAGTATTTTTGGTTTCCAAGAAAATTGTACACTGTGTCGTACTGCCCGAAAAAAAACCGGTCAGTGATCCTGATATCATCTATGCACCATGATAACGCAATAGATGAGCAAACAAATGATAAAAAAAAATCAATTATGATAATCGATTATAATCACACAAAAATTGGTGTAGATCTTGTGAACCAATTATGTCAGAAATATAATGTTGCAAGGAATACGTGTCGTTGGCCAATGGTAATATTTTACAATCTACTAAATATCTCTGGTATAAAAGCTCTTTGTGTATAAAAAGCAAATAATCCCCAAAATAATATAAAACGGAGTGATTTTCTTGAAAAATGCGCTTGGGAGCTCCTTTGACCACCAATTGAAGTTAGATCAAAGAATCCTCGACTACCCAGGGAAATGAGGCAGCGAGCCCACACCCTTCTTGGCATCCCAAGCATTGCACCACAACCCTTTCAATCACCAAGTAACTATGTCGGACATTGTCATATTTGCCCTCGCAATATGAACAAATCATCCCGAAAGTCGTGTACTAAATGCGGCAGATTTGCTTGCACAAATCATATGAGGGAAAGCTGCACGGAATGTCTCAGTGAGGAAATATAAGCAGTTTTCAGAAACCACAACATATAAGTTTTGCACTGAAACTTTATTTTTTTATTTAAAAAAGTGGATTTTACATATTTTTATTTGAAGTTTCACGAATAATAAAAGCTCTTTTGTAAATCGCCCATTAGTTATAAGAAAAAACTTTAATGAATTGCAATAAATGTTAAAAAACACACACATTCATATTTTTATTGAATTTACAGAAGATACACAAATATTTTAGTGAAAATATTAGTTTATATTCCTTACATTAAATCACAGAATATACTTATGAAGTATTATTAAGAAACACAAATGAATAACACTTTTAGTCATAATATTAAAATGGTCTACGATTGTAGACCACGTGCCTAACCACGTTACAAAAATCCACGTGCCTAACGAAGGGTTAAGAAGAGTTGAGAGAGGGGCATTTAATATTTTTGCATAGCCTTAAATGGAGTCAATAATTAAATTTGCACTTTCAAATTATCAAATTTTATGAGAGTAAAAAAGTTTTCATTAGCACTATAACCTTTTTTAAACTTCTTTTGTATAATAATACAATTTTTTTTAACCTAAAGTTTCGCTAGCCTTAAATTAAAAACAAAAAGAAACAAACACCAAACTTAAAAATTGTCGCATTTTCGGTATAAAAAAGCACTAAATTTATTGCGGAGAGCAAATGGTTGGCAATACTGCACAACTCAGCAAACGTGACGTCACGTAGGCTCTGATGGGCGCAATCTTCTTTCTATCATTCTTGCATCGGTTTGTGTGTGTATGTGTTTGGTTGTATCTACGCAATGTTGCCATTGATATTTTTGCTTACACACTTTTTCACACATCCGCGTTATCAGTTACAATTTTTCATTGTTTAAGGGGGTAGTATGGTTAATTCGGTGTAAAACAAGCATATTTTTCGAAATTTTTTTTGTCGACACAGTTGATTTATTCAAAATTTTAAAATTACTTCATTATAAAGTCATATTTAAAGAATATTGTGTGAAATTTTCATTGATTTTTATGAAGAAATGAGTTGGTGGCAGCGAATCTTCGCGGACGTCTCATAAAAAAGTTTTATTGCGGTGTCCCTCAGAACTCATTACTGGGTCAACTAAAATCAAAAAACCAAATTGATTTCATCAGCTAATAAAGTTTCGCAGGTAACAACGTCGAATTTATTTTTTTTTTTTTTTTTTAAATTTTTTAAAGCGCTTTGAAGTCAAAACACCGATTTTTCATAAAAAAAACTTGAAAACTTTGTTGTTTTAAAATATGACAAAATTTAAAAAAAAAAAAAACTTGACGTCATTACCTCGTGAATAAAGTAAAGAAACAAAAAAACCAAATTTGAAAAGAATCGGTGCAGTAGATATGAATCTACAGTGGACACCGACCGTAAAAAAGGCAAGTGTGAGAAAAACGCGTTTAAAGATTTGTGAAGATTTTTACAGCGTGAAATCCGGTTGGAGAGGTAGATACTTAATCCTTTGTGTCTTTGTCAATTTTACTCTAATGCACTTCAAACTTTCACACAATAATCTTAAGATGTTATAGAATAATTTAAAAAAAAACAAAAACAAAATGAAAAAAAAAAAAAAAACCATACTACCCCCTTAATAAACCAAAGCCAAAAACCAACAAATGCAAATAGTTCATTTATCTATAATTAACATTGTTCAACAGTATTTTTAAGCTATTTTAACAAAAATTATCATTTTTCTAAGTTTATTTTGTAAATGATTTCGAAATGTACTGCTTGGCAACACTGTGTGGGAGAGAGCAATCAGTTGGGTCGGAATTAGGGAATTTTTTTAATAATCGTGAAATAAAATCTACGGTACTACGATACGGAAGGAAGGAACTTTTCGTTTACATGGGGTTCTCATTAGTTTGATCGAAACAGCTGAGCCGAAATTGCGTTTACGGACTTCACTGTTTTCAGCATTAGAATAGAAGCATCATCCCTACAAGACAGCTGACTATCATATAAGCACTCATATTATCATCATCACTATTCTCACCCAACTACACATTTTTGTTCTAGCCGTGGGAAAGTTCTGATAGTTTCCCCTTGTCGGTGTGATATTCTATCTCTCTTTTACCAATAGCAATTTCTTATAACTGAAAAATAACTGCCTGCTCTAAAGGCATACTAAACTCCTCATTGTTGTCATCACAAACTCATCAGCACAAATGGCCTAAACTCCTTATTGTTGTCATCACAAACTCATCAGTACAAATGGCCTAAACTCCTCATTCGAAGTTACACGACGAAAACGAAATTGCATTTATATTATTATATACATTTATTGTTTACAAACTAAGTATTTTAAAATTTTAGATTATATATTTACATATTTAAATTTATTCTAATAATATATATTTTTTTTCATTTCTTGTTTACAAACTAAGAATTTTCATTTACATATTTACAGATTTAAAGATTTTACATATTTACAGACTTAAGGATTTTACATATTTACAGATTTAAAGATTTTACATATTTACAGATTTAAAGATTTTACAAATTTACAGATTTAAAGACTTTACATATTTACAGATTTAAAGATTTAAAGTTTTTCTATTAATATATTTTTTTTGGTTACATCTATTGTGTATAATAATTTTCAAATTTATAAGGAAAACCTACAACAGAACGTAAAATTGGCCATAATATCCGATTCGAACTTTTAAATACTTTCAGACCATCAATTCCAAAGTCTATATAAACCTTATCTACATCTTTCAAATATTCAAAATTTTTTTATTTAAAAACAAAAACTGAAAAAACTAAGAGTTTTAGCGGATAAAGGTATTCCTTCAACCCCAACCTTCTTCAATGTTTGCAGTAAGTCAGTCAATGCACTTTTGTTGTTGCAACTTAAATTTTGATTGTAGAAAAATGTATTTCGTGTATTATCTGAAAAAAAGAAAATTGTTGTTAGTTAGTATTTAACTACTTAAGTTTATGTTAGTAATTTACAATACCTTATTTAAAGTTCATTCATTGATGACAAATTGCCGCTTTTATTTAATGTATAATCTTCTGAAAAAAAGAAAATTTTTATTATTTCTATATTATTATTTCATTATTATTATTATTTTTATATTATTATATTTATTATTTTTACTTTTTATGAAAATATTATTTTATCGCAATTTTCACTATTTTGAACAAAATATCACCACAAAACTGCAACTTCACACGTTGTTGTTGTTTTTGTTGTAGCAACATAAGCATTCTCCATACATATACGGAGAATACTGTTGAAGTGCAGTCCATGGCCGGATATAAATCCGGTAACGTAGAACGTTAAAAATGCTTATTTTACCAAAATGCTTATGAAACCACGATAAAATCAGATTTGGTTAGAATTTGAATATGCATACCTGATTTACACTTGATTTATTCACAATCCACTTTTCACTGCGGCAATATTTTAAATAATACTCGTATCACAATAAGCACAACCGCCTTCCATGAGGAAAATTTTTAAAATTATGGATAACTAGATGCGCTTTTTGTTTGAAAGCGCGCCTAGAAATTCCTTTCAATACTTCTTAGGATTGCCAATTCCTGGGAACAACTAATAGTCGGCGTGCTGCCAGAAATAGAGCACAAAAAATAATTGACGAAAACAGTTCGTTTTTACGTTAAAGGAAAAATTTCGCGATTTAAATGTAATGCATATAATTAATTGTTTTAAAATATTATATAATATGTTTTTCGGGTTATAATATAATTTTTATGAGACCACTGTCAAATTCAATCACACTTTCCTGAATACATGTAATTCTATTGAAAACTGAGAGTTGGTTTTTGTATGTAAATATGTATGATTTTTTAATTTTTTGCTTATTTATGTATTTTATACTGAGTGTGCTTATTTTTTTATACTTATATGTATCTACATCAATGAAAATAAGGAAACTGTAAATTCCCAATTTTTGTTTTAAAAATACCCAATCAATATTTCTCCCGTTGTGGCATTACTGACGAATAGTATACAAAAGGAGCATTCAACAGCGCTTTCACGAGAAAAAGAGTTTCACATTTAGTTATCTCTATCGCTCATTCGACAATTTTCAATTTGTCAATGCGCATGTATTAGAGACTAATAAAATATTTGTCAATGTGTTGGAATTTTTGGCGAAAGTACTCAGCACTGTCTTGTAGGGATATATGCATACTTACATATGTATATGTAAACGCATACCGTTTAGATGAGTTTTTTTACATATGTTAAAAATATGTTTGTCTATTTGCTCTTGAATTTTTTTTACATACATATGCATATGAGCTGTGTTTTGAGGCAGGTCAAGATTTTTTTCTGCCCACATGAATATGGATGGTAGATGTTATCTTCTTCTATAGTACTAGCGAAAACCCGCCCGTTCCGCTGGTCGTCTTTAAAAAAATCTAGATTAATAATTTAAATTGAGCCGAAAAATACTGTGTGTATTTTATAATAATTCTCGCGCATGAATAGTAATGAAAGAAGTTTTATATAGTAGTAGCAACTAAAAAACGTTTGATGTGATTTACTTTATTACTTTTTTTATTGTAATGCTCTTTGGTATACAATACTCTTCGTTTTTCCATGCGTTGTTGAATAAATGAACAATACCGATGGCTTACCAGCTCTTGAGCATGAAACATAAAGTTGACCATGAGAAAAACATGGGTATTCTAAATCAATACCGCAAATTGATAAAGTTTGGCCTTGTGACTTATTAATAGTAATCGCGAATGCAAGGCGAACAGGAAATTGAAGACGTTTGAATTCAAACGGCATATCCGATGGTATCATTGGTATTCGTGGTATTAAGACGTCTTCACCAGAGTATTTTCCATTCAAAATATTCATCAATCTCTTAACTGTTAATCGAGTGCCATTACATAGTCGTGGTTGATTTATGTTTCTCAACATAATAATCGGTGCTCCTATTTTCAAGTTTAGCATGTGTGGCGGTAATCCAGGTAAATCAAAGGAATTTAAAAATTCAGTGGGATAATTTACAATATCATCTTGATTTGTAACAGTGTCAACGAAGCGATATGTTTGTTCTGGACTTGGTATGTTAGCCAAAATAGCCGCATTCACTTCATTCACATCTTTATTTTTGCCAGCCATGATGGCTCGTTCACTAAGCCAATCATGATTTTTGTAATTTTGAGGCAAATTTGGGAAAATACTTTGAATTAACTGTTCTTTCGTTTGACTTATTTGACAAAAGTTTGGTTGTAAAGTTATTAAGCCAGTTAAATTATCGACAGGAACTTTGCCATTTCCAATATCCAATAATTGCTGTGAAAATTCAGCAGATGATGGATCATTTTGTATTAGAACACGTACATTTGTAGTTAGTTTGAGTGTTTGAACATGTCTCCACAAATATGATGATTTCAAACATGCAACTAATTCATCTGCTACAGTTGCTCGAGGAATAACAGGCAGTGTTTGTCTAAAATCACCTGCCAGCAGCACTAAGGCACGACCAAACATTTAATTTTTACTACGTAAATCTTGTAATGTCCTATCAAGCGCTTCCAGTGACTTTTATGTGCCATCGTGCACTCATCCCATAGACCCGATTTACACGAGGAGACATCTGGAGGGAGACACTGGAAATTCTCTTTTGATGTTTCATTCGCGTACACACGGGCAAAAATGTTTCCGCGACATTTTGACATTTAATACTGTAGCATCGTCTGGTTCGGATGTATTCTAGCACGCGCTTACATGTAAAGCAGAGAGCGTTCGACAACAGTTTCTTAAATATATGAATGAAAAATGCAAACTGGTTAAATAATAAATAATTTGTTGTTTTTTTTTATTGAAATATATTTATAAATTCTTATACTTGAATAAAAAAAATTAAATTAAAAATACTTCATATGTAATTAATTAATTAACTTAAAATTAACTTGAGTATCTAGAAATGCAGGGAAAAATTAGAAATCAACATAAACATGTCCCATAACTATTTTAAATTATACCTAATTTACTAGCAAAAATAATCGTGCATTTCCCAAGCAGCGTTCGGATGTTTGTCATCGTTGTTATCTTCCGTTTGTATGAAAACATAACTTAGAACTTTCTTCCACAAAAGAAGAAAACGAATGAAGCAACTGTCAAAAATTGCTTTAAGATAAGAAATACGAATAAGAAGAGCAAAGCGTGTCGCCGAGTACGGGAGACAAAATCCCTTCTCTCTTCCCCGACCGTCCTTCGCCACCGAACAAAATGTTTCCCTTCCAGATGTCTCCTCGTGTAAATCGGGTAATACAATTATAGAGAACGTTAATGTATAGAAAAGTCTCAATGACAGGAACGAATGGAATTTCGAGGGGTACTCGTTTTGCGCGCGTGGTACACCACAGCCACATTTTTCACCAAAAGTTAACAGTAAGGGGCTGAATTATGTAAATTTAGCATCAGTCGATAAGAATTTGTTGGTGATTAGAAGCATAGAATGATAGGTAGCTTTTTAATATGACCTATATATTTGAATTTTCCAAATCATCCAAAATTATATACATATGTTATATCTGCCTATCTGGTGTCTGTAAAACTTTGTTGAATCCCTTCAACTGAATCAAAATCCTCTATAGAAAACGCTTTATTACCAGGCGCACAGGAAGATGGCATATGCAAATGTAAATTTGTGAATTTATATAAGTTAGCGCATTGCACACTTGCAAAGCTAAAACAGAGATTTGATGATTCCCTTGAATCACTCCCACGCTACTGGCTGTTCGTAATTAGATCGCACAGCTTACTCCTACGCCTGCCCGTCTTTTGGATTTTGCAAATAAACAAATCTTACAGCGGTCAAGCTGATCATCAATTTACGTACGTGACTTTTGGCAGCTTGAGGAATGCAGCTGAGAATGCATTCGTACCAACATACAAACAAAGCTGCCGGCGCAACTACACCAACACAAACTCAATAGCTACACCGCAAGTAGGGATTTAGGGTAGATTGTAAGAATATAGTTTTTAGTTGAGATTGGAGTTTAATAAAGAACGGTCGAAAGTTGAGATTGGAGTTTAATAAAGAACGGTCGAAAGTTGAGATTGGAGTTTAATAAAGAACGGCAAAAATTAGAAAAGTGGCGCCCAACTAGCAGGACAACTGAACCCAACTAGCAGAATAACTGAACCCAACTAGCAGAACAACCGAGCCCAACTAGCAGGACAACTGAACCCAACTGGCAGAATAACCGAGCCCAACTAGCAGGACAACTGAACCCAACTGGCAGAACAACTGAATCTAACAACGAAGGATACAATCAACTATTTGTGGAAACGAAGGAAACCTGCACGGCAGAAATGATTGCAATACGTGAAATAATAATACTGTAAGTAATTGTTCGGTTTTGATCCAGTGCAATTAAAGAAAAGTTATATAAAGTTTTTGTAAAGCGAAATACCTTCGGCTCTTTCTTACCTTTTTTTAAAAAAAAAAAAAAAAGCAAAACAAAATTAACATGAGTGTAACTAGGGAACAGGTAATAGAAATTTTAAGACAACAAAATGAGCAAAATAAAAAAGAATTAAAAGCCCAGTTGGATGAAGTGATGCAAACTCTTCGGCGCTTAGAGCCGCCATCCGCGGAGAGTTACATTCCCGTGGAAATAAATCCAACTGTGGTCGGGGGCAACACAAATATGGATTTAATAAAATCTATACAAGAATTTAAGGGGGATACTGCTTCTTATCCGGCCTGGCGTTCCGCAGCAGAATTCGCCATTGGCTACTACAAAGAGGGTTCAGAGCAATATTATGTTGCCATGGGGATATTTAGAAACAAGATAGTAGGCCCCGCAAATGCAACGCTCGCTTCCTTCTCAACTGTTTTAAATTTTAAAGCTATAATAGCTAGATTGGACAAAGCATACGCGGACAAAAGACCGCTACATGTTTTGGAAACAGAGCTCAGCGTTCTGAGGCAGGGAAGTTTGTCAATCTGCCAATATTATGATACGGTAGACAAGCAATTAACACTCATAACAAATAAAAATATAATGACTCATTCAAACAATACGCAGCTTGCCGCCGCGCTCAATGATAGAGCTAGAGAAAACGCATTAAGAGTTTTTATTTCTGGCCTAAAGCGGCCGTTATGCGACATTCTATTTTCTGCCAATCCTAAAGATTTGCCTTCTGCACTGGCTACTGCCCAGGAGTTAGCGAACAACCGCATGCGTTATGATTTCGCCAGAACATTTGCGGTTAACAACGTAGCAACTACCACTAGCCCAAAATACCACAATAACTATCCTGGCAATCCCCAAATGCTCAAGGACACCCCTACTCCAATGGATGTAGACCGCGGATCCTCCGCATTCCGACGTACAAAACAGTCCAACCAGAGTTATAGAAAGGGAAATGCCGTGGGAGGGCACCCCAAAAGGGATGCTAATCAATACGTGAATAAACGGGAGCACAGAAGGGGAGATTCAGTAAATTCACGGAAGCCGAAAGTGCAACGGACCAACCATTTGGAGACAACCCCAGAGGTGGATCCACAAAAGAAAATTACTGTGGACCGTGACAGTGATTCGGATGTCGAGATCGCTTCCAATTTCGCGATGGAAGACGAGGTTAATTTTTTAGTATAAGGTCGCTCCTACCTTACATTACCAAGAAGGCGTCGGAGGGGCAGGAGCTTAGGTTACTGATTGATACAGGAACTTCAAAAAACTATATCAAAAATTTGAGCTTCCTAAAGGGAATTATCCCTGTGGAGAGACAGTTTACGGTCAAAACTATAAACGGATGTAATCTCATAGAAAAAAAATGTAAGGTTTTCGTTTTGGGGAAAGTCTCAACTTTCTTCATTCTTCCTAATATAAAGGGCTTCGATGGTATAGTGGGATACGATTTCCTTAAGGAGATAGAATCTAAAATTGATACGACATCCGGATACTTATATTACGAGGGTGGTAAGGAAAAATTAAATAACGTCAAATGTGAGCAAGTTAACTCCATATATTTGGACAAGGACTCGGTCCCAGCTCTTGTGAAAAACGAGTTTGACTCTATGATTAAAAAGAATTTTAAGGCCTTTGCCGAACCTAACCGCGCTTTGCCATTTAATACTAAGGTCAAAGCTAAAATTCGTACCACTTCCTCGGAACCAATTTACACCCGATCTTATCCATACCCGGTTTCGGCGGCAGGATTCATTAATAAGGAAATAGAAATACTGTTGAAAGAAGGAATTATCCGAAAATCTAATTCGGCGTATAACTCTCCGGTCCATGTAGTGAATAAAAAAGGCCTGGATGAATATGGTAAACAAAAGCTCCGCATGGTAATCGACTTTCGAAAATTAAACGAAAAAACGATTGCGGATAAATATCCTATACCAGATATTTCTACCATATTGGCAAACTTGGGCAATTCCAGATTTTTTACTACTTTAGATCTAAAGTCTGGATTCCACCAGATAATCCTTGAGGAGAAGGACCGCGAAAAAACAGCCTTCAGCATTAACAATGGCAAATACGAATTTAATAGATTGCCATTCGGGTTAAAAAATGCGCCCAGTATCTTTCAACGGGCTATTGATGACGTCTTGAGAGACGACATTGGCCAAAGTTGCCAAGTTTATATGGATGATATAATCATCTTTTCAAGGGACGAAAAGTCTCATATTCAACATGTCGATAAGGTACTGGGGAAGTTGGAAAGGGCCGGTATGCGAGTTTCAGCAGAAAAGACTAAATTCTTTAAAGATAAGGTTGAGTTTCTTGGCTTTATTGTCTCTCGAAGGGGGATAAAAACATGTCCAAATAAGGTCAAGGACATAATCGACTATAGGAAGCCGGAAACACTTCGAGCATTACGCTCTTTCTTGGGTCTGTCAGGTTATTATAGAAGGTTTATAAGGGATTATGCGTCTATCGTCAAACCATTAACAAAGTATCTTCGGGGGGAGAATGGCCATGTGTCATCCCACAAGTCCAAACACACTAAAATAGTCCTTGATGACGAGGCCATTCAAGCATTTAAAAGGGTAAAAAGCATTTTGGCATCGGAAGATGTTTTGCTGTTTTATCCGGATTATGACAAAACATTCGAACTAACAACAGACGCTTCCTCTAGCGCTTTAGGCGCGGTCCTCTCCCAGAATGGTCGGCCCATTACAATGATTTCAAGAACATTATCAAAAACAGAGGAGAATTATGCAACCAACGAGCGTGAGCTCTTGGCTATAGTGTGGGCCCTTAAAAACCTTCGACATTACTTATACGGTATTAAAGACATCGTAATATTCACAGACCACCAGCCTTTAACTTTCGCTGTTTCGAACAAAAATCCTAATACAAAAATGAAGCGATGGCGTGCGTTCATAGAAGAATTTTCGCCTAAATTTGTTTATAAACCCGGCAGAGACAACGTCGTAGCAGACGCTCTGTCCCGTCAGTTTTTGAATAATATGACTGATACAGATGCTACAGCACATAGCGAGTCATCGCTCTCAAACACAATTAAAACTATCCAGTATCCAGTAAACCAATTCAAAAGACAATTCATTTTGACGAAGGGGGATCATTATCACCAAAGTACAAAAATAATTTTTCAGAAAAAAATTCGTTATACTATAAATTACGACACAATAGTAAATTTGTTGCATAATCTTAAGAAACTCGTAAACCCTAGCGTTACAAACGCTCTTTGTTGCGATCTTCCGACACTATCAGAGATCCAGGGACCTCTTGTCGAAGCATTCCCGGGGGTTAAATTTATTCATACAGAAAAATTTGTAATCGATCTAACGAATCCGAACGATCAACAGGAAGCAATAGCAACGGAGCATGCCCGTGCCCATCGATCTCTGTCCGAGAATTTTAAGCAAATTCTATCAGAATACTACTTTCCCGACATGAGGAAAATGCTCAGGTCAGCTGTATCAAATTGCAAGATCTGTCTGGAAAATAAATACCAAAGAAAACCACCAAATCCGGAAATTGGGAAAACTCCAATCCCAGAGCACCCAGGAGAAATTCTCCACTTAGACATTTTAATTACTGGAAAGCAGCTATTCTTAACTGCTGTTGATAGGTTTTCAAAGTTTGCAATTGTTAAACCTGTTATTTCAAGATGTACCATTGATATAAAAGAAGCTTTATTAGAGGTATTAGGTATGTTCCAAAACACTAAAACAATTGTCACAGATAACGAAAGAGCGTTTACTTCAAATTTAATTAGAAACATGCTACGCGATCATTTCTCCATAGAACAGTTTTTCGTACCCACCTTACATAGCGAAAGCAACGGACAGGTCGAAAAGTTTCATTCAACCCTTTTGGAAATAGCCAGATGCGTGAAGGCACAGCAGCAGATAAGCGAGGTTAAAGATCTGATTTTGCTTGCTGCTTACAAGTACAACAGAACAATTCACTCGGTTGTAGATTCGAAACCAATCGAAATTTTGCAGAACTGCCCAGCGGAGAAATTTGGGGAAATTAGAGATAAATTAATAAGAGCCCAGAATTTAGTATTGAATAGATTGAATGAGAAAAGAATAACCAAAACATATCAGCCTGGTGAAAGGGTGTTTCTTCGACGAAATAAGCGATTGGGAAATAAATTTGAGAAGGTGTTCGTGGAAAAAATAGTAGAAAGAGATTTAGGTACAACAGTACAGATAGAAGGCAGGAAAATTCATAAAAGTAATTTACGATAAAATCAATTTCAGATTGCCGCTTGCCCTAGTCTTCGTCACTAGAGCCAATTTAATTGACTACACCTCCTCACAAGTTATCACCATCCCTCGGGGAAATGTGGCTATTTATAATGAATTCATTTACCTCGTGCACGCCACCAACCTAACAGATTATCGCCAGATAGCTTACGAAAGCCGATGGTTCACATCAAAATCAAAAAATCAGGTAGTGAACGAAAATATTTTGAAACAGCAAGGTGAGGAAATACTACACATAATTCGCACTTTGGAAATACCTAAGAGAATTGCAAGGTCAATAGATTTTCTGGGGTCCGCCCTGAAATTTATAGCCGGTACCCCGGACCACGAAGATTTTGAACTGCTCTTGACAAAGGAAAGCATACTAATAGAAAACAACAATAGGCAGATTAGAATTAACTCCGATTTACAAAATAGAATTAACGAAATTACCAAACTAATCAATACACTTCGCGGAAATCAAACGGATTGGATATTAAAAGACGAGGAAACATTGCTCTGTGAAAATTTGGTAAGAAGAAATAACCATATAATCAGCCAACTAAACAGACTAGCACTCTCCATTGTGTTGGCAAAAAGTAATATCATAAATCCACTTATTTTGGATGGCGAAGAGATGGATCAAGCGTTCAATTCCGAACAATTACCCTTTAGTTTAAGTAATTTACTTTTAGTATCTAAGGTAAAAATTTTGCAAAGTTCTGATGTTATTTACTATATTCTTAAGGTTCCTAAGGTTACAAATTTCTGTCAATTCCTAAAAATCTATCCTGTAGTCCATAATAATAGTATCGTAAAGCTAGAGACCACGCTTGCGGCAAAATGTAGCGATACGTTTCAACCACTCGAGAACTGCAATGACACTCTGGTAGCTAAAGTGTGCAAACCGGCTCACTCAGATTGCTTGGGTCAGATGCTAAATAATAACACAGCTAATTGTTCATCAGAATCGGCATATCACATACCATCAGTTCAAAAAATAGAAGAGGGCATCATTATTCTTAACAACGTGCAACCAACGACAATATTTGATCAACGAAAATTGGAAATAAGGGGAACGTATCTGCTTCTTTTTCGTGACTCTATCACCATAAATGATACAACTTACGTGGTAAAAAGAGAACCGACTTATATCCAACCACATCCTCCAAAAACCGTATCCATTAATTACTTGGAACACCATACGAGTTTGTCCCTACCATATTTGCACCAAATTTATATCGACAACATCTCTCGCATTCACGAATTGAAGGAGGGTATATCTGTTCATCGTAATTTGTTCTGGACGATTTTTTCTTTTCCTCCATTATTATTGATCGCAATAGCAATTTTTTTCATCCACCGCAGAAACAAATTAGCAAGTAATAAAGTAAAAACTCAGAGGGCAGTAGAGGAAATTTTGGCACGAGTCGAGGACGGCTCGTCTTAAGAGGGGGAGAAGTTAGCGCATTGCACACTTGCAAAGCTAAAACAGAGATTTGATGATTCCCTTGAATCACTCCCACGCTACTGGCTGTTCGTAATTAGATCGCACAGCTTACTCCTACGCCTGCCCGTCTTTTGGATTTTGCAAATAAACAAATCTTACAGCGGTCAAGCTGATCATCAATTTACGTACGTGACTTTTGGCAGCTTGAGGAATGCAGCTGAGAATGCATTCGTACCAACATACAAACAAAGCTGCCGGCGCAACTACACCAACACAAACTCAATAGCTACACCGCAAGTAGGGATTTAGGGTAGATTGTAAGAATATAGTTTTTAGTTGAGATTGGAGTTTAATAAAGAACGGTCGAAAGTTGAGATTGGAGTTTAATAAAGAACGGTCGAAAGTTGAGATTGGAGTTTAATAAAGAACGGCAAAAATTAGAAAAGTTATACATTTGCGCATATGTGTATGCTGTGTGTATGTATGCTCACCAGCCACAGCTCAAAATAAAACGGTAAAACTTCTCAAGAAATCCAGCGCGCATTCATAGGCACAGCATTGTATGTACAGTAACCTTGACATGTTTACAGGCACCTTCAAATGCTCTGATTTCAGAGTAAGTTTCTAACTTTGCAGATATATGCATAGGTTTTGTGCTCTTTTTATCAATTCCAAAACTACATACGTAAAGTAATCTACTAATTAACTATTTGCCTACTATCAGTTAACATAAAATAATTGTTTCCAAATTTTCTCTTAGTATTAAAATGTTCGAATCAGACCTTTTTTTTAAGCTACTTGTTTTCTTCTGCAACTTACTGTATGCTCATGCGCGCACTTGCGCACAGCAGCTGCGGCTGTCGAGCATTTAGAAAGACATATTTACATACATATATTGATGCATACATATGTACGATGCCGCGGGCACTCGACTTGACAAAAATTCAAGATTTATCAAATATTGGCAAATAATTCTACGCGAAATATTCCAATATTGACTATTTTCGAATGGTCGAGAAAATTGACATATGGGCGGCTCGTTTTATGAATGAAAATACTTGCTCTTAGAAGTATGAGCTCGAGTTTATAAATGAATTTTTTGATGATGAGTTTTTGTTGTACAGTACAATAGTTGAAACTGTTCGGCGCCGCCGCGACTGTTCAGCGCTATGGCAACTAGAATGATGGCCGCTACGCCTGCGTCTATGACTGCATTTGGTTCTTGTAGTCGCTAGGCATAGAATTTTAGCTTTGAACGACATACGCATTTTGAGGAATAAAGTGAATGCCCTGTGTGTGCGGTTGTATGCACATGCATATGTGTATATTAAAAAGCATTGTTTTGCTTGAATTCAATTCACATATTTATATTTGCATATGCCATCTTCCTGTGTGCCTGGTAATGAAGCGTTTTGTATACAGAATTTTTTGATTTGTTTGAAGGGATATGGGCACCAAGTACATACGCACATACAAATATGTACATGAATATTCAAAAGAAATTTGTTTTAGCATTTGTGAGGCAGGAATTTGATCATTAGGTTATTTACATGAAATATAAGGCGATGCTCGTGAGGTAGGTCATGTTGCTTCAATGCACACATATGCGTGCAACACTATATTTAATAAAGATGCAATTAAACTTAGTTGTCCCATATATGCAAATACGTTTCTTTGAAGTTTTCCTTTATTTATTTTAAAGTTTTATACTATTTAGAAAATGCATACATACAAATGTATGTATATTATTATTCCCTGTAATAAAATGTAAATTGAAAAAAATTTGGTTTGCCAAAGGAACAAATAAATGCATATTCAAATGTAAATACATATGTCGATATACCAAAACTCTTGTATGCTATGAATTAATTTCGACTCAAAAAATTAGTAAACATTTTCATCAAATTTGTTTAGTTTTAAATTTACTAAAACGCACATACCAAAATGTGAGAGGTCGTTTTATAATGTATTTTTTTAAATTAAATCAAAATATTAAAGTTACTTTGATTTGAAATGTTGGCGTATATAATAAATATTCAAATCATTTTTTCATCTTTGTTTGAAAATACAAATTGAATAAATTTTCGTTTATCAAGGGAACATAAAAATGCACAAGCAAATACTTTGCAAAATGCCGTCGGCTATTCGTCAATTTGATTTCCTACAGAAGCCAAAAACTGTGCAGGGCCAATATGCTAAAGGAGAAATCGCTGTAAACAGCTCTGTTAAAAGTTTCACCATACCCCGGCGGTGGTTACACTTCATTTTTGACAATTCACACTATTCGTAGCTCGTGAGAATTCTCTATATTTAACGTTCTCTGCAATTACGTGTGCGAAAAAGCGGAGATGCAGAAAAGAACTGTTCTATTCCCCCCCGCTTTAACCCAGCTATGTGTTCAGGTGCAAATGACGTTTTTGCGTGAAGTCTGATATAAAATAAGATCTATTTACTCTTCTTAAATGGATATAAACTTTTCCAGGCGAAGTAAAAAAACTGACATATATTTGCTTCAACCGTATATTTGTGAGTACACAGGTAATACGTAAATATATGAATGATATAGGTAATATCTCATATTAGCATAACCTTTCTGCAAAAAATTAAGGAAACGATCACCAATCACGCCGGCAATGATACAATGAATTTTTCACTATAACTGACTTCAGATTAACGTTTATATAATAAGCGTATATGTAACATTTTCAAATTTTTTTAGAATTTTTTTTTTTTTTAATTTTTAATAATAAGTGGTCTTCCTCTTCCTCTCCCTGTAGCTATTTCTTTTCCTCTTCCATCTCCAGCTCCATCTCCTTTCTTTATCCCGGAAATGGGCAGTAAAAATTACTTCGCTTAAAAGCTTTCATCAACAGCTTCCATCTGATACCCATATTGTACAAACACATCCAAGGGTAACTTGGTTCAACTTTTCGGCTATATCTCGAGACCCTGGTCACTCAGAGATCTAAAAAATACTCTGTATTAAAGCACTCATCAGTAGCTTTGATTTGATACCCACAATGTAAAAACACATCCTAGGGTTACCCGGGTCCTCGTTTTGGCCTTCGGCAGCGCCACCTGGTGGCGAGTGGAATCAATAAGCATATTATACTAACCTTCACCGTGGAAAAATATATATACATATGTACCAAATTTCATAATAATCGGCCCCGACACACACGACCAAAATGTATTCAATTCTAATGAATGCTATGTGCCTTACAAAAAATACGTGCGGCAAATAGCAAAAACACACTCACTTAACCGACGCACCGCATACACACGCGTTATCGGATTTCAACCAAACTTCACAGAAACCTTTGCCAAAGCAACACCAACAATGTGTGAAACTTTCATTGTTTTCCTTACACGCGTTGCTGAGATTACCCCGGACAAATGCACAATTTTTTTTCGGCTTAATTTTTATATATATAGATTATTTTAAAACATGGCGCTTATTCTGACTAAACTACAATATGTAAAGATATGAAATATATATCAAAAGAAAGGTTTTGATGAGCATATTTCCGGAAAATTATAAAAATTAAAATTGGTTAATTTGTTCATGAAATATTTGCGTGTAAACTTATTAAAATTTTCATATTGATTGGCCTCTGGTGACGGTCAAGCATTGTTTGACAAGAACTTTATATGTGTGCGTGTCGGGTGATTGACGCTAATATCTAAAATTTTTGATTTTTACCGACAACAAGTATGTGTGACACGACGCCACCCGACTGCACTAACACATACAAAGCTCAGTCAAGCATGCTGTATCGTCACCAGAGGCCAGATAACAGCGATGTCTATGCAAAGCGGGATGACACACAAATATACGCATATATATTATATGAGTACGTTTGCTTTGTATAACTCTCTTTCTAATGAGCACAGCATTGTATACATTTGGATTCTCAATAATTGTTTTGTTTTGTTCTCTTTACTAATAAATATGTATTCATGAACATAGTCCCAACGGGTGCTGCGAATTTTTTTCAAAATTTTGTTGTGATGGCAATAATTGGTATGAATATGGCAATTGACTTGAAATTTGTCAATTCACTTAAAACAACGGTAACAGTGCGAATTAGAAAGAGTTTTGGACAGACGCAAAATATAATTTATTTTAAGAAAAAAGTACATCCATATTTAATTTTAAAATATGCCTAGAGGACGACCAACAAGAGTTCGTAGAAGAGTTAATACTTTAAGTGGAGGAAAGAGCAGGTAAGTAAGTGATAAATGTTTGAAACGTCATATGAGGGCATATCTGTTGAAGCTGTTTTTATTGATGGACCTAGTGGCTCTGGAAAAACATTTCTATATAAAACTCTTACTCACTATATTCGTGGTATTGGAGAAACAGTGATTACCGTAGCTTGGACAGGTATAGCTTCAATTTTGTTGCCAGGCGGGCGAACTGCTCACAGCGTTTTTAAATTTCCCATACTGTTGACTGAATCGTCAGTTTCTTTGGTAAAACCAAACACTAAAGCTGGTCAGGCATTAAAGGCAGCAAAAGCTATTATTTGGGATGAAGCTAGCATGGTACCTGGCAGAGCTCTGTTACGTTTAGATCGTCTTTTGCGCGATATTCACCAAAATGAGACGCCTTTTGGTGGGAAAATTATTATTGTGGATGGAGACTTTAGGCAAGTTTTGCCTGTGGTACCGAGCAGTACGCGAACTGGCATAGTTGGTAATTGTTTAAAGCGTTGCGCTTTGTGGAAATTTTGTAAATCATTTAAGCTCACAATCAATAAGCATAGTCAAGAACCCGACTATTGTAATGTTCTTTTGCGCATAGGACACGGCGAAGGGCAAGACAATGCATCAAGAGTAAAAATTCCTGGTCAAATTCTTTTAAAAAACGGAAATCTCATTGACTGGGTACAAATAATGGAATAATAGAAATTGATAATTTAAAATACCGAGCCATATTATGCTACCTGGTCAAGAGCGCACATATATCAGCGCTGATACGATTGTTTCACAAGATCAGGTAAGATTCCCTGTGGAATTTTTACACTCCCTCAATTTTAGCGGAACTCCGCCGCATAAGCTTCAATTGAAAATTGGAACAGTGATAATGTTGATTCGCAATTTAAGCCCAGCAGAAGGATTGGTGAATGGCACACGACTTATCATAAAACAAATGCATCGGATTGTTTGCACGCGGAAGTGTTATGCGGAGAGGCTCAGGGAAGGCGATTTCTATTGCCTCGTATAAATTTGGAACCGAGCGAAACCACACTTCCTTTAACGTTGAAGCGCCGCCAATTTCCCATTATAATAGCCTTCGCCATAACAATAAATCAGGCCCAGGGGCAATCATTATCAAGGGTGGGGCTTCATTTAAGGGAGGATTGCTTTGCTCACGGCCAACTTTATGTTGCGTTAAGCCGGGTTAGATCCTGGGAAAATATACGAGTTCAAATGGGCAATAACGAAAACTTGACGTTGAATGTAGTTTATAATGAAGTAATTTAAAAAAACATATTACCGATTTAACTGAAAAAAATTTTTAAAATGTTATATGCATAAGTTCTTACATATTACATATGAATAAAAATATACACTTTTCTAATCATCATAACTTTTAATATAGGTATAAAAGTGTTACATATGCTGTTTACTTTCCGTGGGAAAAAAGCCCACCCGATTTTCGGAGGTTACATACTAGTATCTATTTAGTATATGAATATACATACATATGGATATAAAAATTTAAAAAGGACACATATTGTGAATAATAACCGTTGATGCAAATGAATGGTTTACAAAGCAATTTTTTATGTGGATATTTTGAAATCATTTTGATAATACACTTAATATCAATACAATTTAGTTAATAAGATACTTAAAATTTCATATTCATGCATGCATATACTTAGAATTAATTTATTCATCTCACAAGAAATAATCCATTTGCGCATGCAAAATGCCGACGGCAAATACTCATGAAAGAGAAATGTGATTTTTGCATACAAGTTAACAGGACGCCTTACAAAACCTCGAATTGGACAATAACCCCATGGGTTAGTGGCACCGATAATACATCCGGTGAATTCGTTATAACCGCTGACGCTCATCAGCATTCCACGAACATTTACATCAAATTAGTAAATGTATCGATCAGCAACAATAATGAGTCAACAACAGTCAGCATATTGATGGTCGAAATAGGTGTAATGTAGAAGTAAGAAACATAATGTAATTAATCTTAAGTTAAGCTTAAACGAATAAAGACAAATGAATCGGACAATAGTCCGATTGTCCTTTTTAAAAATTAAAATCGAAATGTAAAATATTAACTTACATATGTACATACATACATATATATATTAGAAATATGTTTGCATACGTTTGCCTATTTGCTTTTGAATTTTTTATATGTAGATACATATGAGCTGTTTAAGGCAGGTTAAGATTTTTTTCTGCCCACATAAATATGGATAGTAGATGTTATATGTATTCAACACTTTGTAGTATATGAATATACATACATACATATGTATATAATAATTTAAAAAGTGCAACATATTGTTGAATAATAAACCTTGATGTAAATGAATGGTTTACAAAGTTATTTTTTATGTTATGATATTTGAATAATTTTGATAATAGACCTAAATTCAATACAATTTAGTCAAATAGATCCTTAAAATTTCACATTCATTCATGCATATACTACTTAGAATTAATTTATTCATCTCACAAGAAAGAAGCCATTTGCGCATGCAAAAGCCGGCGGCAAATAAGCATGAAAGAAAAATGTACAAGTCTGCTGTTATTTTCTTTTGTCCAACACCAACTCATAGCATTTTACATTTCAGTGCAAACGCTATATTTAATTCTGTTGACTATGCTCCGCTATGTTAATTCCCTTCTGTTAACTTTTCCAAGGCCGTGGTGAAATAATAAAAATTTCTTACCCGCGTTTTGTTAGCATTTCCTGAGCCTTCTCTATTAATTTACGTTCCCTGTACATTAATATAGGGTTGTTCAATAGGTGCGCTTCAACTTTTTTCCGATAGGGAGGGCGAACGACGCAATATTTTTTATTTTTCGCTTGTCATTTGTAAACTTCATTAGTATACATTTCATCATGGAAAGCTACACACTTGAGCAACGATTGCAAATCGTGCACATTTTTTATGAAAATAATCGTTCTGTTGCTGCTACTTTAAGAGCATTACGGCCATTTTACGGTCCATTTGACAAGCCGTCCTGTTTTGGGGTTATGTGAAGTCATTGGTCTACAGTAACAAGCCGGCGACGATTTGTGAGCTCAGAGCCAATATTGAACGCGAAATTGCTGGAATTTCGGCCGATTTATGCAAAAGAGTGGTCGAAAATTGGGTTCAACGATTGGACTTCGTAAAACGTGCACGCGGTGGTCATGCAAAAGTAATCGAATTTCATACTTAAATGTATATGTTCAAACTCGATAATAAAAAAAAAATTAGTTAAAAAAGTCTAACCGTTTGTGTTTTATTCAAAAAAGTTCAAAAGTTGAAGCGCTCTTACTGAAAAACAATATACAAAGTAGGCATCTAAGCAACAAGAATCGAATAAAAGAGAGGCGCAGCGACATCTGACGGCAACGAAATAGCGGGTGCTTCATGTGACAGTAAAATGCAGCAGACATTGCGAAATGTCAACTCCGATGCAATTGGAAGGGATCGGAATCAACCAAAAGCAGAGAACGTAAATTGATAGAGAAGGCGCAGAGAACGTTAATGATAGAGTACAGAGAACGTTAATGTATAGAGAAGTCTCAATGACAGGAACGTATGGAATTTCGAGGGGTACTCGTCTCGCGAAGACAATTTCACCATAGACACATTTTTCAACAAAAATTAACAGTGAGGGGCTGAATTATGTAAATTTAGCAGCAGTCGATAAGAATTTGTTGGTGATTAGAAGCAAAGAATGTTAGGTAGCTTTTTAATACGACCTATATATTTGAATTTTTCCAAATCATCCAAAATTATATACATATGTTATGTCTGTCTGTCTGGTGTCTGTAAAACTTTGTTGAATCCCTTCAACTGAATCAAAATCCTCTATAGAAAACGCTTCATTACCAGGCGCACAGGAAGATGGCATATGCAAATGTAAATTTGTGAATTTGTGAATTTATATACATATGCGCATATGTATATGCTGTGTGTATGTATGCTCACTAGCGACAGCTCAAAATAAAACGGTAAACTTCTCAAGAAATCACTCATGGCGCAGCGCATATTCATAGGCACAGCATTGTACATATACACATATTTACGTACATATATTGATGCATACATATGTACGAAGCCGCGGGCACTCGACTTGACAAAAATTCAAGATTTATCAAATATTGGCAAATAATTCTACGGGAAATATTCCAATATTGACTATTTTCGAATTGTCGCGAAAATTGACATATGGGCGGCTCGTTTTATGAATGAAAGTATGTATTTGCTCTTAGAACTATGAGCTCGAATTTATCAATGAATTTTTTGATGATGAGTTTTTGTTGCACAGTACAATAGTTGAAACTGTTCGGCGCCGCCGCGACTGTTCAGCGCTATGTCAACTAGAATGATGGCCGCTACGCCTGCGCCTAAGACTGCATTTTGTTCTTGTAGTCGCTAGGCATAGAATTTTAGCTTTGAATGACATACGCATTTTGAGGAATAAAGTGAGTGCCCTATGTGTGTGGTTGTATGTACATGCATATGTGTATATTAATAAGCATTGTTTGCTTGAATTCAATTCGCATATTTATATTTGCATATGCCATCTTCCTGTGTGCCTGGTAATGAAGCGTTTTGTATACAGAATTTTTTGATTTGATCAATTGAACGTACATATATATATATAGTTAGGGATCAAGTGTGCATATACGCACATGCACATACGTCGATGCATATGCAGAAGAAGTTGTTTTAGCATTTGCAGGAATTCGATCATTCGAATATTTACTCCCTAATTATTGCATGAAATATGATAAGACGATGCTCGTGAGGTAGGTCATGTTGCTTCAGTGCATACATATGCGTGCAACACTAACTATATTTATTAAAGATGCAATAGATCTTAGTTGTCCCATATGTGTATGCAAATACGTTTCTTTCAAGTTTTATTTTATTTATTTTAAATTTCAAAGTTTTGTACTCTCTATAAAATGCATACATATATGAATTATTCCCTGTAATATACATATGTAAATTGAAAAAAATTTCGTTTGGCAAAGGAACAAAAAATGCATATTCAAATTCACATAAATATGATAAGGCAATGCGTCGTGAGATAGGTCATTGTTGCTGCAGTGGGTGTGCAGATACATTTGAAACACTATAAGAATTGAAGATGCAATTGAACTTTTGCACAAATATAACTAACAAAATATATGTATATGTACATATATCAATATATCATATTCATCAATGTACCAATATGCTCTTTGAATTCTTGTCTAAAATTAATTTCGACTCGAAAAATTAGTAAAAATTTTCATCAAATTTACTAAAACGCACACAACAAAATGTGCGGTCGTTTTATAATGTATTTTGTTTAAATTCTTCTTTTAAAATTAAAGCAACAAACATTAAAGTTACTTTGATTTTAAATGTTGGATTTTAAATCTTTATTTGGTTGTTCTTGTTTGAAAATATAGATTGAATACATTTTCGTTTATCAAGGGAACATAAAAATGCACAAGCAAATACCTTGCAAAATGCCGTCGGCATTCGTCAATTTGATTTCATACAGAAACCAAAAACTGAGCAGAGCCAATGTACTTGTATATAATTCACTGTAATCAGCTCTGTTAAGAACTTCCCCGCTGTCGAGTTAAGCGAGGTGAAATAGTGTTCGCGGTTTCACTTCATTTTTGACAATTCACACTATACGTAGCTCGTGAGAATTCTCTATATTTAACGTTCTCTGTAGAGTATTCTCACGAGCTACGAATAGTGTGAATTGACAAAAATGAAGTGAAACCACCGCCGGGGTGTGCTGTTTACAGCGATTTCTCTCTTTAGCATATTGGCACAGTTTTTGGCTTCTGTAGGAAATCAAATTGACGAATAGCCGACGGCATTTTGCAAAGTATTTGCTTGTGCATTTTTATGTTCCCTTGATAAACGAAAATTTATTCAATTTGTATTTTCAAACAAAGATGAAAAAATGATTGAATATTTATTATATGCGCCAACATTTCAAATCAAAGTAACTTTAATATTTTGATTTAATTTAAAAAAATACATTATAAAACGACCTCTCACATTTTGGTATGTGCGTTTTAGTAAATTTAAAACTAAACAAATTTGATGAAAATTTTTACTAATTTTTTGAGTCGAAATCAATTCATAGCATACAAGAGTTTTGGTATATCGACATATGTATTTACATTTGAATATGCATTTATTTGTTCCTTTGGCAAACCAAATTTTTTTCAATTTACATTTTATTACAGGCAATACATACATTTGTACGTATGCATTTTCTAGATAGTAAAAAACTTTAAAATAAATAAAGGAAAACTTCAAAGAAACGTATTTGCATACATCGGGCAACTAAGTTCAATTGCATCTTTATTAAATACTAGCGGACCCTCACCCGCTTCGCTGGGTGAAAGAAAAATATAAATGAAAAGTGTTCTTTGTTTTTCTCTTGTTTCATCATTTAATTCATGCTCGGCCATTATTTTGTGACTTATTCTAATAACAATGTTTTATTTATTTTAGTGACTTACTCTAATGATTGTAAACTAACAACTTATTCTAAAGCCTTCTGATACACAAAATTTTTGGTTTTATTTTCATGCGGTGTATAAATATAAAGTAACGATGGTTTCCCTACTCGAGAACATCCTACATACAGTTGCTCATGTCCAAAGCATGGATAAGTTAGGTCAATTCCACATAATTGAAGTGTTTGAGCTTGAGACTTAATGATTGTAATAGCAAAAGCAAGGCGAATGGGAAATTGAAGTCGCTTAAAATCAAAAGGCAAATCTGTTGAAATCATTGGAATGCGCAGAATCAAAACATCTTCACCTTGAAATTTGCCTTTCAAAATTGTTGCTTCAATTACATTGTTCATTGTCCGTTTCACTGCTAATCTTGTCCCATTGCATAGTTTCGGATGATTGATATTTCGCAACATAATGATCACTGCGCCGACTTTCAATTGCAAACGATGTGGTGGCAAGCCAGGCAAATTAAGTGAATTCAAAAATTCAATTGGATAATTCACTACATCGTCGGGATTAGTGATTGAATCAATTGATTTATAGGTGACAACTTCACCTGGAATTTGAGTCAAAATACTGGCATTGATTTCATTGACATCGAAAGCAGCTAATGTAGCTCTCTCGCTTAACCAATCTGGATTTCGATAGTTTTGTGCAATATTTGGGAATACATTTTGCACTAATTGTACTATTGATTCTGTTACGGTACAAAAATTAGTTGGAAGTGTGATCATGCCTGTATTCTTATCAATTGGCTTTCGTCCATTTCCAATTTGCAACAAATGTTCGGAAAATTCAGCAGCTGTTGGATCATTCTGTAACAGCACACGAACTGTAGTAGCTAATGTGAGCTTTTGAACATATCTCCACATATTGGAAGATTTAAGGCACGCTCTCAATTCATCAGCTGCTGTTGATTTGGGAATAACAGGCAAAGTTTGTCGAAAATCACCGGCCAATAGACTGAGTGCACCACCAAATATGTTTGTGTTATTTCGAAAATCTTTCAGTGTTCTATTTAAGGTTTCCATTAATTTTTATGAGCCATCGTACATTCATCCCATACAATAATATTACATGTTTGTAAAACCTTTCCCATTCCAGAATTTTTAGAAATGCTGCAAGTTGGTTCTTCATTTACTTGCATATTTAATGGTAACTTTAATGCAGAATGTGCAGTGCGACCGCCGTCCAATAAAATTGCCGCTATTCCAGATGTTGCCAAAGCCAATGCAATATTATTCTGTGATCAAATGGTGACCAAAATTAACGACAACAAAAACGTTTTTCCAGTCCCACTTGGTGCATCTAAGAAGAATATTCCTCCTCTTTCATTTGCAACATTGTCTATAATTGTGTCATATGCCTACCTTTGTTCTGTGTTTAATTTTGGTAGGTTTGTTGTTACAAATGTGTTCAGATCATTTCGATCATATTCTTTTTCACGTCTTAATTCTGCATTGCATGCATCATGCATCGGACGATTTGGTGCGATCATACCTAACTCACTCAGAGTTTTATTTGCAATCATCAAGCAAAAGTCTTCGATTTTAGTTAATGCCTCATTATATATTATAATTCATCTGTATAATTCAAATTTGGATTTGCAGTAATGCGACGTACTTGATGTAGGATATCTTCTGTCATGTATTCTTGGTAAGTACTCCACAATTCTTTTGGGTTTGCTGGGAAACATATAGCAATAATGATGGCAAATTGTGTTCTTATTTGGTGTGGAGAACTTGTTGCACATGCATCCATAAGAGTTGCATCCACTGATTATCATTTTCAAGCAAATTCAATTCTTTGCATGCTTGTTGATAAGTACAACAAAGATGACCATTAACTCGTTTCAAATTTTCGAATGATCTTGGGCCGGGAATATCAACTAAGAGTAAACGTAAATAGAAACATTCCACTTTACTTGGATGCACAGTGTAAAGTCGTCCGATTGCATGACCCAAATGAACACCTGGATATCCATCTACAGGTATTCCTCGTTGCCTTCGTACCCAGGACCTTGATGATGCATTCCAAGTATAATATTTAGGAACATTTGAATATAGCAATGTTCTTGCAAATGAATCTGTTTCACATAAGTTGAAAATGCAGTTAGTGTTGTTGCTGGTGGTCGTTCGGCCATTTGTTGAGCAGTATTTTCAGTGAAATAAACACTTTGTTCATTTTCTAAATGGACTGACAAATGAATAACTGACTAGATGGCGATCATGAATCGGAAATGATTTTCCAAACTGCTTCGTTGCTACTAATGTATCTTCCCATTTGGTAATTAGTAATTTCATCATTTCGATTTACAACTCCAAATACTGCCATGTCACTTCCTTCATTGATATATTTGCATATGTATATATTTGATGGATTTCACGGAGTTACAATATTCAACATTTATATATGCGTTAAATGTTTTCGATAATAATTTGGAATTCGGAACTATCCAACTGTTATCGATCTCCACATCTTGATTATTTATTTTCACAGTGACTTTTAGTTACAGTAGTATGTAATTCTGGATCTTCATTTATATCTGGAATTTCAGCACATGTAATATGATCAATTTTATCTGTGGTTAGTCCTCTGTGGTAGCCTCTTTTTTGCCATTCCACAGAGTACATAAAACATTGTACATCTCCGTAAACTTTATGTTTTACAATGAAATCCATTAGAGACTGTAGTTTTCGTCTAAACACTCTTGCAGTAATGTCATGCCTATCAGTAGCTGATTGCCCAGTATATAAATGATTCATAATATCATCCCATTTCGGATTGCATGTGAAAGTTGTGAATAAGTCGGGTCGACCATAATTTCTGACATAACACATTGCATCTTGGGCGTATTCATGCATATGCCTTGGACTGCCTGTATACGATGAAGGTAATATTACCATCTGACCAATGTTTTTAACGTTGGTATCGTTGTTAATTGCATCTCGTAAATGTATGTATTCGTCACAGCGTATTTATTATTCTTTGGTTGAATCTAATGTAATTCAATCGTTCTGTTTCTATTTTCGCATACATGTCAACAATATACTGATGAAATAATTTACGTCATTTTAAAATGTGATTCTCTTGATTTTCTCTTATCATAATTCTGTATGCATAATAATTCATTGCGCTTACATTTTATTTGTTTCTTGACCATTTGCTGGATTTATTTGTTTTATATCAATCGAATAACCATCTTGACCACGACAGAACATAAGAGAATATTGCAATGCATCATATTTACGATGCGTTTCATTAACACGTTGCAGTGTATCATTTCTTCTTTGTAAAACCATATCTCTTGGTTGAAATTCATCTCCAGATATAAAAATTGCAACCTCGTTGCTTGAAGTTGGTTGATTGTACCTTCCACGATGTTCACCGGCAGGCGTTTTATTTGCATCAATTTTAATTTTATGATTACCAGAAGACAATCTTTCGATTGTTGTTTTAAAACTTTGCACCAAAACATTAAACTCATAATGACTCTGTTTATATTTCTGGAAAATGCACACCGTGCTTCAAGTTCATCATCGTTGTCATTAATGAAATAAATTTGCAAAAATTTTGACTGTTGATCGGGTAGTGGTAGTAATGAACCTATTAAGTGATATGCTTGCCCTTGAATCTGAAAAAAGCCATAATTTGTGTCCATAAAATCTAATGATTCATTAGATGTGTCAGCGAATGTTGTTGAACGTTGAAGTTTATGTATTACCTTGAACGTTGGCATGAAGTTATCGGTTATAATTTTTTCAGCACCAAAAGATTTCATTTGAAAACATGAATTATATGTGGAAATTTTTTCAAGAAAATGTTTGGAATCGGGTGATATTCCCGATAATAATGTAATGGTTCGGGCGGATATTGTATATCTGGTAAACGAACTTTTCCTGCAGCGCAACACATGCCTGGTGTTTCAGTTTTGAATTTCAATGCTTGACAAAATCCGCAAATTTTATCCATACTTCCAATGACAACGTATTTGTGAGATGAATAATCAAGTTGTGGATTATATTGAAATGCTGCACCATTAAAATTTACAGAATTGATATTTATTGGCCGATTTTGAGATCGTGACCTAGTACGATCTCTTTGTTGACTTAATCTATTAGCAAGATTTTCCTCACTTTCATTTTGTCTGTGATTTTGCACATTTCTATTGTGACGTGTATTACGTCCGATGTTAGCATGTCTTCTACCTTGGCATTTCTTTTACCGAATCAAAGTGGTCTTCTTTATGTCACTCTGAGCTCTTGATTGCTACTTTTCTTGTTTTTAAACTGGAATTAAAATTAACATACTGTTAGCGCCATCTTTTAAAAATATAATTGAACTGTGAGCACGCGTTGAAATGAAAATTACACAGAACAGAAATGGGAAATGATCAGCAAAAATAATATATTTTTTTGAAATTTTTCTTGAAAAAATCTACGAAAAGTGTGAAAACAATCTCTTTTCTTAAATATCTTAAGTAAAAACTTCTAAAATATTAATTATTTTTGCCGATTTCTGTTGTGTGTATTTTTCACACCATTTATTCACTGTTTCACTTGTTATCAATCATTTGCAAAATTAATATATATTTTGTAAATTTTTCGTGAAAATATCGTTGGAAAATGTGAAAACAATCTCTTCTCTTAAATATTTCTGACGCACTTTTTTTATCTCTTTGGTTGATGCCTGGAAACTGCTTCACTTGAACACTTTACCAAATAAAACACTTTCTTGTTAGTTTTAACACTTACTTTCACTATGCACTATTACTGATAACCTTTGGTAATCTTCTAAGAAAACGGCCTTGCTTAAGTACTTTTTTGGCGACGACCTGTTCAGGTTCGTTGAGCTAATGGTTTTGCTTCGGTTATCCCGAAGTGTGGGTGTAAAGAAGAAGTATTTAAGCAAAGTGTTAAGTTAGTCACAGCAGCATTGTGTTACGATTAATTATTGCAGGCGGCCATCTACAGCTGTGCCTGCTAATTTGTATGTTTCTATTCTATGCGAATGCAAGCGTGCAGCCACTGCTGTATGAATATATGTATATGTATGTATGTTTGCATTCCATTGAAATGTATGTAATGGAATGAAAATTTAGGCATAAATACTGCTGCGTTAACTTGTACATATGTGAGTAAAATGTACGCTCCATGCAACCGTTTACAATAACAACCACACGCGTAAAAAGAACGCTGCCTCGTGTATACTGTGTGTTGACGAAGAAGTAAAGGAGAGTTTAACCAAACAAATTTCCACATGTGTCTCTTCAATGTGGCAAAGTTTGGTTAAAATCGGTTGAGCCATTCTCCGTAAAGTTCATCACAACGCGAAAAACGGCTGAATTTTTATATAATATATATAGATTAAAAATTTATTTATACAAAAAAATTTAAATTTTCTTCAGAAACACTAAGAAAACTATAATTATTTTAAAAAAATTTTCATAAATAAATTAAAATGAATAAAATGTATAAGAATATAACTAATTTATACAATCAGCCAAACCCTTCTACTAAAACTGTTTCACCGCTTGTATCACTACAAGGGAAAACAAAAAGTTTTAGAAATTCAAAAAATATTCATATTTCAAAAAACGCTAATGAAATTAAGCAAATTAGAGAAAGAAATTTAGCTATTAATTACTTGGAACAAACTAGTACTTTAAAATTAACTTAAGTAAAATTTTGCGAACAAAATCATATTTCACGTGATTCTCTTAATAAGGGACTTAAATTACTTGGTATTGAAATTATTGGCAAATAAACAAAAAATGAAGACAATTCTCGACAAACTAAATCAAATAGTTTAACAGAGGGATTTTTAAAGAATGTAACTAAAATAAATAAGAAAAATAAAAACGAATTGTTTAATATAAATAAAAAAGTTGATGATGATATTTCAAGTTGATCTTTAGTTCATGATTAATAATTATCCAAATAAATAAATTCATCACTTTTTTTTATTAAATAAATGGTACGATATTATGGTAACGGTATTATAAATAAGCTTATAAACAATCTTCCATTTGAGTTACATTCTCCACGATATAACTATTTCGGACCTGGTAGTAATCTTGAATTAAAACTTGAAAAAGATGTGCATCCAATTAATAAATTAGATGAACCCACTAAAGAACATGATATTGCATATTCTAAAAGTAACGATATAAAGAAAAGACATGAAGCTCATAAAATTTTAGAAGATAAAGCATGGTCAAGAGTTTTAGCAAAAGATGCTAGTTTATCGGAAAACTACTAATGCTATGAAATTTAAAAGAAAATTGGGTATGGGTTTGACAACTCACAATTCATCAACTGAAGAATTGATAGATAATAAAAATGAGAATAGAGATGAAATTAATTCTATTCCAAAATGTGGACGATACATTAAATATCCAATATCTCTAAATGAAGATCAACAAAAACAAGTTTATGATGCAACGAAAAATACAACAGGTATAACTATAAAATTAGAACCAATTCAATTACAAAGAACTAAAGAAAGTGTAATGAACAAAACATATTTTCCATTAACTAGAAAACAAATTAATTCTACAAAAAAACATTTGAATAATAAAGCTACTTTAAAAATTTTTACATTGAAATTATCTACGTCTCAGTTACAAAGTTTTAATAATGAAAAAATTGGTGGATTTTTACCAGCATCATTACCACTTATTCCAGCAATAGGAGCTGCAGTTACTGCAGGAACAACATTATATAGAGCATATAATGATAAAAAAACTAACGATAAATTATTAGAAGAAAAAATACGTCATAATAAAGCATTAGAAGAAAAAAATATAAAATCTGTTAATGGTATGTTACTTAAAAAAAATTTGATTTTGAATTAATTCCAATTAAACCATTAAGTAATTATGATTAAAAAAAAATATGCTAGAAAATTTAATATAGCAAATTTTAGGGGTGTATTCATGAAAGATAGATTACCAAAAAAAGATAAAAGACATAGAATGTGGAATAATAAATTTAGATAATTATGATGTATAATAATAATGGTACACATTGGGTAGCATATAAAAAATATAATAATCATATTTTTTACTATGATTCCTTTGCTATAAATAAATTACCAATATTAATAGAAAAATATTTCAAAACTAGGGAAAATACTGTAATTTTTAATAATAATATTGATAAAGAAATAAATGAAATAATTTGTGGTCATCTATGTTTAAAGTTTTTACTTAATTAAATAATGCCACCTATATCGTTAGATGGAAATTCTTCAACAATTTCATGTAATTTTGATGAACCAATAATTTTAGATAATAAATATGATTTTGAAATGTATTTGCTTAATTTTTCTACTTATAATTCTATACCGAATATAACTAAAAAATAATATTTTACATTATGTTGACTCTGTCAACGGTTCACAAAGTGAACATATTTCGACTGAATCGAAATCATTCGACAATGCTAACAAAAAAATTACATTTCCAACTGGTTCATATGAAATAAATGATATAAACAATTTTATAAAAGAGAAAATAAAAGGTATTACACTCGTATTAAACCAAATATGACAACATTAAAAGTTGAAATTTGAAGTAATTATATTATTGATTTTACACAAAAAAATTCAAAAGCTTCATTACTAGGATTTAGTGAACAAATTACACTGGCTTACAGCCAAAATGCACCAGAGACGCCGTTATGAAATACCTATGTAAAATCACCGTCTGATTCCGAAAATCAAGGTTATTTTTTATTCTATGGTAACGTTTTTGAGATATTTACGAATTACCGTTATTTAAAAAAACAAAAAATTCGGCCCACTTAATCATATATATCTCGAAAACGAATTGAGCGATTCCAAAACCGTTTAAATCTTTTGAAAGGTAATAAAATTTGCTATAAACTGTGTGTAAAACACTTTTTGCTAGGCCCTGCAGATTCAAAGATAACGAACTATAATAACGGATTTTTTAAATTTTTTTTGTAAAAAATTTGTACTTTGAGAGAAGGGATCTCGAAAAATTTTTACTTTTTCGTGTATTTTTTGATTTCACTCTAAGCTCTGTTTTATTACAAAAAAAACTTTGATTCAACAAAATCGATGAACGAATACAAAAGTTACAAACATTCAAGTAAATATATCCATATAGTAAAACTTAAGTACCCTACAAATAATAGCATATGTACATATGATTCTGTCTTAACTTTATGATCTTATTTTATAATTGAAAAAGTTATGTGTCTTGTTTTGACGCTTATTTATATAAGGATCGGTTTCTCTTATGAGAAACCAACAGTAGTCACCCATCATAGCGGCATCCCAGAATCCTTGATACCGACTTTCAATCATTTTCATTTGCTGGTGAAACCTTTCACCATGCTCGTCACTTTCGTCGCCAAGATTTTGCGAGAAAAAATTTAAATGGGAGTGCAGAAAATGAATTTTTAAAGACATATTTACTCCTGAAAGAAAATTAAAAAGGGAATTAGATAAATACATAAGTGACACATTAGCATATAATTTTCTTAGGCTGGATTAATCTTCCAATTCAGAACAAATTTTGCTCGTTCTTGTTTGTTCGGAGCAGGGCAATAAATTCAGATTAAGGGCTATATATTCTCATGTAAATTTAAAAATTAGCTTTCAAATTTTTTGTTTAGTTTTAAAGTTAACTGAGGAAACGGTCTTATATGTGTTTTTTATTTACCCATTTCCGCATAATTTTTGATTAAATCGTTCACTATCAGCTCGAAGTTAGGACTTTTGTGTTTGCCTAAAAAAGAAGTAACGACCTTTTCAAAAGAGTCCCACGCCGCTGCCTCCACTGGTGACAATAGTTCTTTGAAATAGGTATTGGCCATTATTTTCCTTATTTGCGGCCCCACAAAAATCCCTTCCTTTATTTTTGCTTCTGAAATCTGTGGGAAGATTGTTTTCAAATAATGAAAAGCTTAGCCTTCTTTGTCCAAAGCCTTGACAAAGTTTTTGATAAGGCCGAGCTTGACGCGGAGCGGAGGTAGAATTATTTTTTCCTTCTTTATAAGTGGTGAGTATTTTATGTTATCCACCCCAACTTGAAACTCGATTCGTTCTGGCCAATCCTTTATGATGTAGTGGTCTTGACGTGCTCGGCCATCCCATTTGCATAGAAAGCAACAGTATTTTGTGTATCCAGATTGTAGACCACATAGCATTCCAACGACTTTTAGATCGGCACATGTTTTCCAATCATGTTCTTCGTATTTAATTAATTTAAGCAATTTTTGCATTGTCCCATATGTTTCCTTCGTATTTACTGCATTCGCGATCGGGATAGATGGCTTTTAATTTATTGCTCTTTTGAATCATATGGTTCAAAAAACTGTTTAAATAGACCAGCAATGTTTTTGCAATAACAAACACTGTCCTTCTTCGTATAGTACTGGGAGAATTGTTCGTGACGAGTTCTATAATATGTTACCTTAACATCGGATGAAACAAATTTAAATTGTTGCATACGATAGGCGTGTAGTTCGGCCTTTTCTTTTGACAATTCCAAATCCCTTATCCAATCATTAAGTTGTGCTTGTGACAAAGGGTTTCTTTCGTTTTCCGTTTGCAATTCAGTACAACATGATGCCGCGTAATCAGATACTGCTGTTGACAATGAAACTGGAGCCGGAACTAAAGTTAAATTTGATTCTGGCAATGTAGCTTCCGTTGAATTTAGTTCTGGTAATGACACTGTAGATACGCTCGCATAGGTTACTTTTCTTGACTTTCCAACCCCAAATACTTTTGTAGTACAAATATAGCAGTCCGCTGAATGGCAAGTTGGTTCCCTCCACTTCACTGGTGTAATAAATTTCATATGTCGCCTAAATAGATAGTTTAAGAAATTAGTCAGATATGCATTAAAAGAAAGCAAACTCCTAATTTTTACGATGTACCTTTTGGTTCCGGTTTCCGAAAATATCAATTCGACTCGGCATGTGGTGCACACAGTATTCGGTGTCCATGGTTTTTCATTGTTTCTAGGCTCAATTACATAACACTTATGGTATGCGAATTTCAAAGGATTTGAAAACACACGTCGCATCCTTTTAACGATAAATTCCCTGCTGATGAAACAGAACATATCTGGATCATTTTTACACTCAAACTCTCGCGCCCTTTTAGTCATATAATATTTTTAAGTAAATGACGGATTATAAACTCCAATTACAAAGTGAACAGTATCCGGCGATCCTTGCAGAAATTATGAAGGAACGAGACACATGTACTATTATTTGTTGTTTTTTAGTTTTTATAATTATTAACCCACAAATTCAAACTCGACTGCAATCCAATTTCAGCGTGTGTATCTATATTTTAAGCAATTTATCGATTTCTTATGTTTGACAATGTTGTATTTCTGAGTAATTTTAGAGACAGAGTTACCAGCGGATTTAATTACTTGAATCGTCAACTTTAAAATTAACAATGTTGCCACTTATTACTTTAACACTTTCCCTTGTTAATTAAAGTTGAATCCTAAGTCATAAAATAATATTAATAATGAAAGCAGCAGCCAAAAAAAAAATCTTAATATATAATACATCATAAATACATATATCTATGATAGTCCCATTTTTATACAAAGAATCTTCAAACGGGTTCTTGGTAGCGGCTTCGTCATAATATCAGCTGTGTTTTGATCCGTGGAAACTCGTTCAATTCCCAGTCGTCCTTTGGAAATTTTATCCCGGATGGAAAAGTGTTTCATTGCTATATGCTTCGTTCTGCGGTGGAACTCTGGATTCTGTGCAAGTCTCACCGCTGCATTGTTGTCAACTTGAACAATAGGGACATGTTTTAGTTTTACGATTGCACGAAAAAGTCGACTTAACCAAATGGCTTCTTTGGCTGCCTTGCTTGCTGCTATAATTTCTGCTTCCGTCGTGGAGCTCGCTACCCCTGTCTGCCGTTGACTTAGCCAGGAAATTGCTCCTCCTGCGTATTTGACGATGACTCCAGAAGTTGAGCGACCTGTTCTCAAACATCCTCCAAAATCTGCATCGCTGTAAACTTCCAGAATACCTTTTTCCTTGTTTCGTTGATAAACTAGGGCCAAATCTAAAGTTCCTGCTATGTATCGAAAAATTCTCTTGACTCGGACGATATCTTCAGAGGAGGGTTCTCCAGGGATCTGGATACAAATCCTACGCTGTATGCCAGATCAGGTCTTGAACCAAGCATGAGATACATTAGATTTCCGACTGCCTGTCGGTAGGGAAACTTCTCTGACTTATGATCATCTTTCCCTGGTCCCAAAGTTTCTGAGTTCTTGGGAATTGGAGTTGAGATCGGCTTGCATTCTGAAAAATTAAACTTCTCTAAAACTTTTCTTGCATAAGAATATTGACAAATTTTAATGAAGTTTTCCTCTTGTTGAATTTCTAATCCTAAAAAGTAGTCAGCTTTCTTTGAAGTAATTTTAAATTCCGATTCCAACTCTTTTATGAAAAACTCCAGATTTCGTGGATCTGTAGCTGCAACTAAGCCGTCATCCACATAAATAACAAGTATGAGTTTATTGCCATCTTTCTCTTGAATGTATAGACATGGATCTGCACCACTAACCTGAAATCCTATATTAGTTTTTTCAGGAACCCCCCAATACGCTTGTTCCAACATCTTGGCGCTTGCTTCAGACCATAAAGGCTTCTTTTGAGCTTGCAGACTTGGTTGGTTCCATCTCCGTATCCTTGGGGCTGTTCCACAAAAACAGTTTCTTCAAGTTCTCCATATAAAAAGGCTGTAGAGACGTCAAACTGTTTTAAAAACATATGCTCGTTTGCTGCAATGCTTAAAATTGATCGAATCGTTCCTAATTTTGCAACCGGACTAAAAGTTTCGCTGTAGTCTATGCCATGTCGTTGACTGAATCCCTTGACGACGAGTCTTGCTTTGTACTTGTTGATTGTGCCGTCAGGACTCTTTTTCAAACGAAAAACCCACTTGCATGGAATCGCCTTTGCACCTGAAGGAAGTTCTGACATGATCCAGGTCTGATTCTCATTTAAAGAGGCGATTTCCTGATCCATGGCCTTTTTCCACTCATTTTTGTCTACACTTTGCAAAGCATCATCAAATGTTTCAGGATCTTCAGTGATGTTGGCAAACTGCTCTACTGTTAAAACATAATCTTTGAGCTGTTTCGGTTTCGAAATCGTTGACCTCTCTCAATTTTCTTTCTGTTGGTAATTTTGAGTTTTCTTCTTCTTCTGAATCGGACTCATTTCCAGTTTCATACTCTTCTTCGCTGCTCATATCTTCTTCAGAGCCACATGTCTGCTTAGTCTTCAATGATGAACTTCTTCTTTCTTCAATGTGGTCCTCACCATCGTTCTCGACATCTCTCATTGGTAGTTTGACTTCTTCTTCACATTCTTTTGGCTTCTCTTGAAATTGGACGTCTCTTGACAAAATTACCTTGTGTTCTTCCTGAATGTGAGCATAGCAGGACGATCCGATAATGCGCAAGTGCTTCAGCCTTGGTTTCTTGTTCATCCACAGTTCATAAGGACTAACACCGTCTGCAGACGATTTTCCCGTTCTGTTGAGAATATAAATTGGTGACGTCACCAATTCTGCCCATATTGCATTCGGAAAAACAATCTCAGGATTTGAGTACTTGAAACTTCTCGCCATCTCGACGATAGTACGGTTTTCACGCTCACTGCCGCCATTTTGCTCAGGCGTGTCGGCGCTGTCAGTCTCTGCGTGATTCCGTTTTCTGCTAGGATGCCCTTGATTTCTTCACAATCGAACTCTCCTCCATTGTCACTGAGTAGCTCTTCAATGCTGTGCCCAAGTGTCTTTGCATGTGCTAAAAACTGTTTTAACATAACTTTAACATCTGATTTATGCTTAATTACGAAGCCATAACGAAACTTTGTGTAGCTATCTTTGAACACAACTAGAAATCGTTTTTTACTAAAGGGTTCGCAAAATGGGCCTACAACGTCTGTTGAAACAAGTTCTCCTGGTTTCGTTGCCTTTACTCTAGTGCCGAATGGTAGGCGATGTGCTTTACCAAAAATACAGGGCTCACATATGTCTCTTACCATCTTCACGTTGACTCCCAGTTCCCTCTTCAGTAGCTCTCTTACGTGCCGCTTGTCCTGATGACCCCACCGCTCGTGGTACAGCTGCAGCGTAGAAGTATCTGCTTCAGCTACGTTGATCCTCTCTTCTTTCTTAGATATAACTGGTTCAATAGCTGCCTTGTACAAAGTTCCACACACTTCGCGATTTCCGCAAAGCACTGTGCTTCCATTGACCTCTAGCCAACACTTCGTAGCTGTGGAACCGAATTGACTGTCGTTGTTTCTGTCTTGGGCTGCTAAGACTGAAAAAAGATTCTTTGAAGGTTTTGGTACAAACCAAACATCTTTCAAAATCATTTTTAATGTTTTTTCCCTTGTAAAAGACAAAATTTCAATGGTTTCTTTTCCGACTGCTTGAAGTGCTTCTTTAAAAGCAGCTTTTATGGTACACGTACTCTGAAACTTCTCAAATTCGATTAATAGATCCGGACAATTTGTCACATGCTTCGTGGCTCCATTGTCAATCCACCACCCTGTAGAACTCCTCCCAGTTGCGCCGATATCTACACTGATGCAAACAAGAGCTACATCCGTATCCAATGCGTTGCTCTGAGGATCGGCTTGTGCCTTATTTTTCGGTGGTCGTCCGTCTGCAATCCACTTTTTACATGTTTTAACCCAGTGTTCTTTTTTCTTACAGTAGTTACAAGTGCTATACTTCTTCTTTTGAAAGGACATTTTTGCGAGTAGAGCCTCGTCGGTGACTTTTTCAGTGTCTGCAATCTTTCTGAAATTTCTTTCATGCATGCACAACTGAGATATTAATTCATCAAAAGTTTTACTTTCATCTTTGGATAGCAACATCCAACTAGATTGAAAATTGTCAAAATCACTCGGCAAAATCTGCAGCGTTTTACAAACTAAAAGCAAATCAGGTAATGCATTCTCGTTTCGGGCCTTCAGTCCAATGTTGAACTCATTCCACAAACGTTTCAACTTTGCGACGTGCGTACTTACATCATCTCCACGCGCCCAGCTAAATGCAAAAAATTCTGTGCAAATCTTGAACAGCTGATCCTTCGACGATGCCTCGAAATGCTGATTCAATGCTTCCCACGCCTCGTACGCAGATTCCTTGCCCATGATTTTCTCGTATACCGCGTCTGTTACTGAACTTGAAATCATTGATTTCGCATAGCTGTTAGGCTTGCGTATAAATCGCACTTCCTTTTGTGCTCCTGCGCATCTTTATCACTAGCTCCTTCCCCCAAAGGTCTTGGCTTAGTTAATGTATTATCGATAACCTCCAACGCTCCTTCGTGGTAGTCTAGCATATCGCGCATTTTCCTTTTCCATATAGGCCAGTCTGACTCACCAGCTAAGGGCTTTATGTGCTTCGCCAAATCCATTGCTTCGTCAATGCTGAGATTACTTTTCTAGCCACGCCCTGATCACACTCGACTAACGAATTATTAATTACTCTCGTTTTTACGTACTTGCGTCAAAACAAGACACATAACTTTTTCAATTATAAAATAAGATCATAAAGTTAAGACAGAATCATATGTACATATGCTATTATTTGTAGGGTACTTAAGTTTTACTATATGGATATATTTACTTGAATGTTTGTAACTTTTGTATTCGTTCATCGATTTTGTTGAATCAAAGTTTTTTTTGTAATAAAACAGAGCTTAGAGTGAAATCAAAAAATACACGAAAAAGTAAAAATTTTTCGAGATCCCTTCTCTCAAAGTACAAATTTTTTACAAAAAAAATTTAAAAAATCCGTTATTATAGCTCGTTATCTTTGAATCTGCAGGGCCTAGCAAAAGGTGTTTTACACACAGTTTATAGCAAATTTTATTACCTTTCAAAAGATTTAAACGGTTTTGGAATTGCTCAATTCGTTTTCGAGATATATATGATTAAGACGGCCGAATTTTTTTTTTTTTTTGAAATAACGGTAATTCGTAAATATCTCAAAAACGTTACCATAGAATAAAAAATAACCTTGATTTTCGGAATCAGACGGTGATTTTACATAGGTATTTCATAACGGCGTCTCTGGTGCAAAAAAAAAGTTGAAATTTGTGATCCAGTGTTATTCAACCTAATACATTAGTATCATCTGATTTACCTGTAAATATTATGAATGTTAATTCTATTAGAATAAAATGTAATATTGTAGGAGATAGTTATGAAAATAATAAACAAACAAATATTATTCATGAATTTTTTATCAATGATAAACCAGGTGAAAAAATAAAGGAAATACCAAAAAATTTAATATACTATCCAGTCAATACAAATACCATTAGAAATATAACTATTTATATAGTTGATCAGGATAATACTTTAATTGATTTTAGAAAAGAAAAAATTAGTATAAGATTGAAGGGGTTATACGCAGTTATGAAGCAAATAAAAGACGGGTTGTCAAGGATTTATCCTGAAGAAACTTCAGAATATTTTAATTTGAAAATTTTTGGCGGTTATAAAAGCATCCTTCAAGAACGTAACAAAATTTTTTATTTATGAAAATGTTGATTATAGAGCGCGCTGCAGGCGATTTCTGGAACCTCCTTTAAAAAAGACGATTTACGGTGTACATCGTAACTCAGGATTGGATTATCTGAAATCAAAAAACCAAACAAATTTTGTTAATAGTATATATTAGATTATCTAGTAATTAATCGTTCGGCTAATCAAAATAGTGAATTTTCACAAAATGACAGCTTTTAATATAAAAGAAATGATTTCGATTTTTACGTTAAAATTTGGCCGTAAATTGATTATAAAATGGAAAATAAGTATCAGATTTACAAAAGGAACGATTAACTACTAGAAAATGTATCTTTAAAGATTGAGTTAAAACGGTTGACCGATCAAACAAGCCGTTTTCGAGATATCGTGTACACCGACTTGAAAAATGCCGTTTTGAAAAAAACACGTTTAAAGTTTCAATACCTACCTTAAAACGTGCCGAGGCATCTCTACATATTTAAGTATAACTCCGAAAGTATTGCTTAGATCTACTTCAAATTTCGTGCGTATACTTTTGAATATATGTACATTAAAAAAATGCAATAAAAAAAATCGATTTTTTTGAAAGTCATAACTGCGTATAACCCCTGAATGTTAGAAAAGTGAACTGATATGAATTAAAAAAAATGTTTGTTTATAAATTGGAAATAATGGGTGAAATTATGAATCCGCAGGAAACAGTTTCCGAAGTGAACATACCAAAACAAAGATTATATCATAAAATAGTAAATGGTGAAAAAATATGTTTGTCTATTACAGATGGTAAAACAATTTGTGTAAAGTGTTTACAAAAAAAGAATTTATCTGAGTTATTTGCAAGTAAACAATGCTACACAGAATATTAACATAAAGTATATTCAAATATTATATTATGTAAATGTGGAAGAACCTATTCTAAAAATAATGAGAGTTTACATTATCGTTCTAAATTTCATCAAAAAAATTTTAACGTAAATAATTAAATGTTTAAAACTCATTTGGAATACATCACATTTTTAATATTTAAATTATTACCAAATTTAGAAATAAAGTTATTTAACACGTTGACTGCCAACTACGAGATAACTCGTAGTATGATTTTCCCTTCCAACCTAAAACTACCACTTTTTGTGTAGCTACGAGTAAAGCCGTATTATAATAGTGTTAGTATCGATAAATGGCTTTTGGGAAAAGAAAAAAATTTTCGGTTTGGCTTCCGTGAGCTTTTTTTTATAAAAAAAAAAATTCATTTAATATAATGCAAAAATTCATTCAATATAATGGAAAAATTAACTCAAATACAAGAAATAAAGTAATATATTATTGTTTGTGGAAGTTTTTAAAACAATTTTCCACACAAAGGGCTGCCTTCTCTGGACAGGCTGGACAGAAGTAAGGCGTTTCTCGCCGTTTTTTTTCTTGGGTACATACACGACATGGCTTTGTCGGACGCTGTTTTTTTTCCGTTGGTGGTAAACACTCTAAATAATGGAGCTCTTTAGATCTATTTTTTTTAAAAACTGGTTGAAAATCTCCAATCAACGCCAAGATGAATTCTTCTCTGAACTTTATCAGTTTTATTTTAGATGAAGTTACTTTTTGGTAAATTCTGTGAGCATAATATGAAGTGAAACCTTTTTGTGCCATCTAATAGTCTTTATTAGAGATGAGTAATTTCGAAATCATTTGATCTGATCGGTCAGTGCCAGACATTCCCACCTTGTATAATCTGTCGGTAGATGCTTGTGAGTTATCAACCAAATGAAAATAACGAAGTATCAACTGGAATCGATTGCGGGTCATATGTGTGCGCCAAAAGTTTACATTATATAGCTTGTTTGTGTTCCAGTAATGTTCTATTGTTGGAAAAGTACAAGGTCCCATTTGCAATAAAAGTGAAATAAAAACTTTCATCTCTGTAGCACTTACGTCTTGCCAATTTGATATCCTTTTAGATTTTTTTATAGCATTTGGATTCCCATTTTCCAATGTTGCAATTTCTTGCGCAGCATATAAATTAGTTTGTTCTACCAGTAATGCAAGAAACTCATCCGAAAAAAATAAATCCACCAGCGTTTGTAGATACTGTAAAATTTTATGTATCTAATTTCACACCAACATTTTCTTCGAAAAGAAATAATTCAGGATTGTGTTGAACTTCTGTCCACAAATCATCATTCTCATTTGACGTTGTTGCTTGAAAATCATCGTCATTATTATCAGATTCGGAGACGTCTTCAGGTTCGGAGATGACTTCATCTGCACTATCACTTGTATTCTCAGAAGGCTCATAAAAGTCGTTACTACCATCGCTGAAATCATCTTCTGAATCACTTAGATTTGCGTTGTACTCAATTTCACTTTGATTCAGTGACCTTTTCTTATCCATATTGGGTTCTTGATAATTATAACAGTAATTTTAGAGAATGTTTATAAATCTAAAAAGAAAGAAAATAATAATAAAATTATGATAATTATAATAAATAATAATAACTATAAAACGAAATACTATAGAAAGCAAAAATGATGTTATTTTTTAGGAAAAAAAGGACCTACCTACTACGAGATAATTCTCCTTTTTTTCTCCTTTAAAAAACATCATTTTTGATTTTTGATGATACTAATGATCTAGAAATAGAGTTTTTAGTAATATAATGTGAAAAAATCAAAATGTCATTTTTGGCCAGTTTTCTGAAAATGGCCTTGGCAGTCAACGTGTTAAAAATTTTTTTTTTATATAAATAAAGAAAAATGAATCCAATTAATATTAAAGAGTTAAAATCTAAAAATCTAAAAACTATAAAAAAATATATTAGAGAAAATAAACATATTTTTCAACTACCAAATTATTGGTACAATAAAAATAAAAATAATTTATTAAGTTTAATAAATATTTCAACAGAAAAACATAACCAAGAAGTTATTCAAAATGTATTTGAAAATTTTGATAATTATAATTTTGATATTATTGAGCAATTCATGTAGAAATGTATTAACATTAAAAATATATAATAAATGTGTTGTATTTTATATTGTATCTTATATTCTATTCATCAAGATACGTTAAAAATTCATCCAGAAAGACCAACAAAATATAAAAAATGTCTTGCAGATTAAGAAAATGATGATAAATTTAAAAACTTAAATTTAAATTATCCAGTTATAATTAATGAAGAAAAAATTAAAAAAATATGAGATTATTTTACAATAATATTACAATGAATTTTGATTCACAAGAAAATGATACAACTGAACAAATTAAACTACTGTATAAAAATAATTCTTTTGGTTCTTTAGTTAATGGATTAATTAGAAAACATATTAATGTATTATATATAGAAGAAAATATTACTAAAGAAAACTACAAAACTTATTTTGTATTAATTAATATATTAATTTATCTGCATTTTTAAGTGGTAAAATTCACAAATATTTATGATAAGCATCTAAATATTTGTAATAAATGTTTTAAAAAATGTAAGACAACGAATGACTTGGAAGAACATATAAAAATATGTTACACATTAAAAGATGATAATGATATTATTCAAAATATAGAGTTACCTAAAGAAGGTGAAAATATTTTAAAATATAAATCGAATGGAGCAGAATTATTTCATCCATATACTTTATATGCTGATTTTGAATGTACTTTGAAAAAAAATTAATACATGAAAATCTGACAATTGTGAAATAATATTACGAGTACTTCATGAACACATTCCAAATAGTTATGGTATTTATAACACTTATTCACACACAATTCTTATTCAACACAATTTATTTCAAAGAATGATTCTAATAAAAAAAGATTGTTAATATCATTCTTTAATGATTTATTGGAATATGCTAAAGAATATAATAAAGTAAGAAAAACAAATAATCTAATTCAAGATAAAGAATCAATATTAAAATTTGATAATACTAAAAATTGTGAAATTTGTAATATTTCATTTTCTAAAGATATTATATTGTACAATGTTGAGATCACGATCATTCAACTAGTAAATATAGAATGGCACTGTGTAATAAATGTAATATAAATTTAAAGATACCAAAATTCTTACCAATTGTTATTCATAATTTAAAAGGTTATGATTCAAAGTCATTTGTAAAGTATTTAGACGAGATTTATCCAAAAACAGAAACTAGTGTTTTAGAAACAAGTACTGAAAAATTTAATCAAATTACAAAAGGTGTTGTTGTAGAAGAAAATAATTATTTAAAATGTAAAAATGGCAAATGTAAATATGAGTATAATCTAATAACAAGAGACACTTGTCGTAATTGTAATTCAACAGATTTAGAATTATATATTGTATACGAAAAAATAGAATTAAGAGTTATAGATTCAATGGAATTTGTTTGTACTTCATTAGATAAAGCTGTTAAAAATTTATTAGATGTTAATAACGTATATAAAATAAGAACTATAAATTCTATGTATTGGAAGAATCTTGATGTAAATAATGAGAGTAAAATTCTAACCTATAGCAAGTGTTCAGTATGTAATATTAAAAATAAAAAACTTATTCATTTTAATCATTTAGAAAACTTTAGTAACGTTTTTAAAGATTTATCATTAAAAGATAAATGTTATCTACTTAGAAAAGGTGTATATTAGGGCGGGTCGATTTAAAAATCGCTCATTGCTCTGTGAAAATCGTATTCTAGGGATCAAAATAAGAAACTTTGCCGAAGGAACCATACCTCTAAAACGAATTCTGATGTCCCCCAATTTGGGTCGAACGAAAAATCCCACTTTGACCTATTTAGAGTGCTCCAATCGAGTTCAAATGTACCGACCCCCACTAACTTTGGACGGCCGATCCACCCATGCCAGTCGCACACCCCCTGGAACTCCCCTGGGGGGTTCCCCATCCAATCATTTCAGTTCGACCCAAATTGGGGGACATCAGAATTCGTTTTAGAGGTATGGTTCCTTCGGCAAAGTTTCTTATTTTGATCCCTAGAATATGATTTTCACAGAGCAATGGGCGATTTTTTTGCCTCCCCACAAATCGACCCGGCCTAGTGTATATCCATATGAATTTATTGATGATTATAAAAAATTAAGTATAACAGAACTTCCAAATCATGGAGATTTTAACTCAAAATTAAATGGAAATATTAATGATAAAGATTATAGATTTGCTAAGAAATTTTGGAAACATTTTAATTGTAAAACTTTTAAAGATTATCATAATTGGTATTTAAAATTAGATGTTATTCTTTTAAGTGATGTGTTTGATAATTTTAGAAAAGAATGTTTTAAAAATTACACTAGTCTACAAGGAAAAGTATCCGAAATAATTTAAACTAATATCTGCTTCTCTGTCCATGCAAAATTCGGATTGATAACTAAAATTAATTTATTAGTTTGAGCTTTCGAGATATCCTAACCTAAAAGTGCAAAAAACCCCATTTTTGCCCATATTTGAGGTTATGTAGCCTTGCAGATGTTTTCTTTCACCAAAATTAAAGGATGGCATCTTTAAATACAATCCTTCTTTTTTCAAATGGCGTTTTGTTTGCTCAAATATCATTTTTTTCGCAGAGATATCGCATTTTGAAATTTTCATGTTTCGAAATTTTCCTACACCTGAAAATCGATTAAGATAACATAGACATGATATAGTCGATTACTAATTTTCTTGGGTTTGAGGGCCTGAAATATATGGATTAATAGTATGTAAATTTGGAGTTTGTGGGTAAGCCTGCTTGCGGCATGATAGGGGTGGTTACTAGGGGTTAGGGCTGTGTGTGACTCGGTACCCAAAGGTTAGATAGTGTAGGGGTGTGGTGAGTCAGCACACTTATGGTGTGAGACAAAATTTTAAGAAAAATAAACCTCAATTCAAGAAAATTAGTAATCGACTATATCATGTCTATGTTATCTTAATCGATTTTCAGGTGTAGGAAAATTTCGAAACATGAAAATTTCAAAATGCGATATCTCTGCGAAAAAAATGATATTTGAGCAAACAAAACGCCATTTGAAAAAAGAAGGATTGTATTTAAAGATGCCATCCTTTAATTTTGGTGAAAGAAAACATCTGCAAGGCTACATAACCTCAAATATGGGCAAAAATGGGGTTTTTTGCACTTTTAGGTTAGGATATCTCGAAAACTCAAACTAATAGAGCAATTCTGAGGCCAGATTTGGATTCAGCGCATCATAAACCTTCGGAAATATATAGTCTGGTTTCTGGGTCTGAATGTTGGTTAAATTTTGTCGGCCTGTGTTATTACTTAGACCCTATACATTATATAAGTTCACCACACTTAAGTAATTATTAATTATTAACAGATCAAGATAAACATGAATTTTATGAAAATGGAACTAGAGGTGGAATATCACAAATTTCACATAACTATGCTGAAGCTAATAATTGTTATTATTACGTTTCCGGAGGAAACGGTTCACAGAGTGAACATGAGGATGTTGTAGAACAAGTTCATACATTAAGTAAAAAAGAAGCTTCTCTTAAAGGTACATATATACGATTCTAAAAAATTAACAAGTTATATTTTATATTGAGATGCAAATAGTTTATATGATATATATATTTAAATTGTTTCAAAAAACTTTATAAGGGGGGAAGCGCGAACTAAAATGAATATTGCTTGTAGCGTCGCGTAATTAAAAAGGAACACCGCACTCGTCCGATTAACAATTCTAAAGTTGACTTTATTTTCCATGTTCTGTCCTTATATTAGTCCTAAAACTAAGATAAAATAAATAGCGGAAATGGAAGAACAGTACGTGGAGATTTAGAGAGATGTAGTTAAGTAAATAGGAATGGAAAGAACGGAAAGTATAGCTGTAGAAATAGTCAATGATCGAAAGTAAACAGAAACAGGTAAAGAAGGTAGCGAAAGCGAGAAACAGTAATGTAAAAATAGAAAATAACTTAATATTAAGCATAAATATAATTTACATTTACATATTTTATTTTATTCATTCACATTTTCATATTTATGTATTTTATTTTATTCATTTATCTAATTATAAATTATAAATTTATTATTAATTTTCATTTATTAAATTCAATTTTAGAATATATTATTATAAAGGGTTTTTCAATCGGCGCGGGTCGATTTTGGCGCCCTGTGGCAGCCATTTTGTTTTGGTGACATCTGTCAAATCTTTTGTTTATTATTCAATTGTTTATGCCAAATCATCATGGAAAGTTACACGATTGAACAGCACGTTCAAATGATAAAACTTTATTATCAAAATGAGTGTTCATTAACGCAAACGTTGCGCGCATTGCGCCCATTTTTCGGTAGACGTGGTGGCCCTTCCAATTTCTTATGGCCCATATTGAACCATATGGACCTAGACGACATGTGGTTCCAGCAGGACGGCGCTACGTGCCACACAGCAAACGCCATTTTATTCCATTTCAACATCTACCCGCCCTTATTGAAAAACCATTTATTAAAGTAATTTGCCAGAATCTGGCTTGACACCGGCCACCTTGAAGGAATCCAATAGCCTTCAATTTTTGTTGTCCACCGGCAGCACGGCGAGTTTGTGGATAGGGCGGCGTACTTCACCCGATCTTGTAGCAATGTCTGCGACGCGAATTTTTCTGTCCGCTCCGGGAATGGTTGCGGTTACTCAATTCAGCACCCACTGCTGCGGGGGTACGTTGTCTTCGTGGAGGACGACGATTTGGCCTGATTGGACGCTGGGCTGCGGGTGCACCCATTTGTTACGTTGCTGAAGCTCCAGAAGGTAGCTCTTCGACCACGCGCGCCAAAATTGTTGCTTGAGAGAGCAAACAAGCTGCCATCTCTCTAAGCAGCGGCTGAGGTTGTCGGGTACCTTCTCCGGTGGCAAAGCTCGCAAGAGGCAACCGATTAGTAGATGCGCCGGCGTTGGCGCCTCGCCATCGTTGGGGTCGTTGCTGAGTGGTGCGAGCGGTCGGGAGCTCAGTACCGCTTCTACTTCAACGAGAAGCGTTGCGGTTTCTTCGGCGGTTAACAGCGCGTTGCCTACGGCGCGCATCAGCAGATGTTTGGCCGACTTCAGTGCTGCTTCCCATAGGCCGCCGAATTGGGGTGCCCTCGGAGGTATGACGGCGAAGATGAATCCTTCGTCGGCGGCGTATTGGAGAATCTCCTCTTTCTGTGCCAGAAAGGCTTCCCGGAGCTCCCTCGGCCTCCTCGCGTTGACGAAGTACATTTTAGCTGCCATCTCTCGGCGCCCAATGAACCTTCGGAGAGCGAAAATAAATTTATCAGCAGTTAAATCAGTTACAAGTTCCAGATGACCTGCCTTTAAAGCGAAACACACGAAAATGCCAATATACATTTTCACGGGAGGGCGACCGCGAATTTTTAAGGTTACGTGAATGGGCCCGCAGTAATCGACCTTGTAATTTTGGCTTATAATATAACTAAAACAGTGAATGCATTCTCTTACAGTTCGACTACAGGCTTCTCGAGCATTTACCAGCCATATTTTTTCTCGCAGATGCGATACCAATGCCTTTGGACCGGCATGGTGATTACGAAAATGTAGGAACCGCACCTTCACAAAGTACAGTACGCACCTTCATGCAGAAATGGAGTTAATTTCTGCAAACTTGAGGGAAGTACGTTATTTTTCGATAATTTATTAATTTCATCCCTAAATTCAAAATGTCGAACTATTTCGACAATTTTAAGGAAACTCAATTGTAATACCTTTGCCGTGGGTATTATTTCAGATTCTGCTTTTCGCTCTCGTATTTTTCGAAGCCATCTGAGTATTTAAGCGAAAATCCGAAGCACTTTTCTATGAGATGAGAACCTGTCAGTTATTTCGAGAAGTGGATTTGTTGTGGCTTTGATTGCAGTTAACGTAATTGTGTTCTTCTTCTTCTCGAGTGCTTCTTGTTCTGGAGAGAGACTGAAGTTGACATTTTTTGGCCATGTAGCAGAGTCTTCTAGGAACTGTGGACCACTAAACCATATTGAATTACCCAATTCGTCCACGTTACAACCCCGAGACACTTGATCCGCTGGATTTGATTTTGTGGGCACATGACGCCACGACACATTCTGGGTCCACTCTTGGATCTCGGACACTCTATTTGCGACGAAAGTTTGCAACGGCTACGTATATATACGCAGCAGCCATACGCTCTTATTGAAGCATTGGAAAAGCCATGAATTTGGCAGCTGGCACTCGACTCTGTATTAACATACCGAGGAATGGTAATTGATGGAAGCTGCAACAAATTGGCTTTAAAGTTTTGCGAGCTAGTGTCAAGCCGCAATGCAATCGACTCATATTACGACTATCGACTCATCATGACTAGCGGGGCTAACAAACCAAGAGGGTCAATAAAATTATTTTCCAGAAGGAAGCGAAAAATGTCATCTTTCGGCTGCCAGTGGATTCCCAGCGTTTTGGTGGAATCAGTATAGCTGTGCTGCAATAATTTTTGGAGACTCTCACTATCCGATGAGCTTGTATGATTAGAAAACCATTTTGCTAATTTCAGGTCTGCCGATTCTAAAATTGTATTTACTTCCTGTGGTATCTGGGTGAGGCTTTCTATACTGTCGGATCCTGTTAATAAGTCGTCGACGTAAAAGTCATTCCGAATGACTTTGGAACCGAGCGGATATTTGGCTTTATTTTTGTCGCTTAGCATTTGCAGACACCGTGTGGCGAGAAATGGTGCAGGCGCAGTGCCGTATGTGATGTCGGCAGTCATGGCATATTTGTGCAATCGAAAACGAAGGAGGGTCGAAAAAAGCTCCTCTTGAACGATCTGTCCGACCATCAAGGTTTGATTCAACGCAACTTGTGTTGATGTGCGACTCGAAGTATCAAAAACTACGCGTAGCTTGGTAGTTGTGCTCTGCGGTCTTAACACACAGTGGTGCGGAATGAAATAGTGCGGCTCACTCGGGAGTCGATTATATTTTGGACTTATATGCCCCAATTTGAGATACTCTGCTGCCTTGGGCTGGTTCTGATCTGACCCACCGATAACAGATCAAAGAATATTTCAGCTCCTAAAAGTATGTCTATTTTCTGACATTTGTAGAAACTTGGGTCTGCTAGTTCATTATTTCGTGGGATTATCCAGCCATTTGTGTTTGCAGTCCGATCTGGGTGATTGACTGATATCGAACGCATTACATTAAAAGAAGTCCGCCGAAAACTCAAAGTTGTTGATCCTCGATTTTATATAGGTTTTTAGTTTGCCTAGGACCTTTTTATTTGAATTGCCAATTCCAACTATATTTAGAGCGAATTTTTCTTTTCGGATTCGCAATTTCTGCATAAGCTCTTCGGTCATAAAGTTGACTTGAGAACCGGAGTCAAGTAGAGCCCGCGCTGGCACGTTAACACCGGAGCTGGCCTTTACATTAACTACGGCTGTAGCTAACATGACTCGGTCAGGCAGGCTGCTAATATGCATGGCCTGTGACGTCGAAGGCTGAGACTCGGTCTCAAAGAGATCGGATATTGATGCAACATGGTGTGATGCGAACGGTTGCATACACCACAGCGATCTGCTTTGCACTTTGAGACCGTATGTACCTTGCGCAAACAATTTATGCACAGGGAAATAGATTTTGCAAAGTCAAATCTTTTAGATGCAGTAAGCGCTTGGAATTTTAGGCAATCTATTAAATAATGGTCCTTAGAACCACAGTGAAGGCAAGTCGGCAGTTTGGAATTTGTCGCGATAAATGTGTGATCTTTGAGTGTCGCAGTTGTTGATTTTTTGTTTTCTGCCGCGTATCTTCATTGTTTGGCCTTCTTCAGCTGATAAATGCTGGTATCTCTTATTTAGCATAGCTTCACACTCAGCCCAAAGCGGCAGCTTATCATAGTCACGTTGCTCCTCCCACTTTGACCGAGTAGTGGAATCAACCTTCGACATGACTATGTGAATCAACATCGCATTTGAAATAAGCTTATCGTCACCCAGCGATAAAAGGGAGTCATATACTGCAGACACTGTATCAATCATTGATCCCAAAGACGACCCAGAAGGCCTTTGGATTTTTGACAATTCAAAAAGTTTAGACACTATATTAAAGAATATCAGGCATTTATTGTCATAAACCTTTCTCAAACTTGCCACCGCCTTTGGATATTTTTCTTCCGACATTTGGAAGGATTTCACTGTGCCTAAGGGTGCGTGCATGTCAGAGATGCGATAAGCGATAAGAGCGAAGCGTAGAAAATTAATGCATGTATTTTAATAGAAGTGTGCATGTCGGAGCAGCGCGCTAGCTCACTCTTCGCTCGCTATCATCGATAAGAGCGTAGAAATTGTAGGCTAGTAATTTCTTCGCTATTATCGATGATGGACACAGAAGATTTTATAAGTGCAGTATTTTTAAAAACTGCAATTTGGGATCAAAAAGATTCAAATCACCACAACAGGTTCATTTTGGATAAATTGTGGCAAAGTATTGTAGCTGACACATGAACTGGTTAATAAATCAATACCTATTTATATTGAATGTAACACTGAAAACACCACGGCTAGATGTGATGACAATGCACAAAACAATGAATATCCGATTTAGATTCACAATATTCTAAATGTTTAAAATATTTCATTTTTTTTTTTGTTATTTACCATTGAATATGTTAATTTTTCTCCAATAAAATTATTCGTACGTATGTACCTTATTGTAAGCATCAATCGCTCCTCTTGCAAGATTGGTCTGTTGTGGCAGTTTTGCCAATTATGCTGCAGTCGATCCGAAATTTGGGACAGAATATAACCGAATGTATCGCTTGTCATTCTCATATATTCGAAAAACTTTTTTGGATCCTGTCTCAAACTATTATAGAGATGGTGAAATTCTCCGAGTTCTAGTCTTGCTTGGTTTATAGGATGCGCCGAAAACTGACGTTTTTCCCTTACAGTATTATGTAGATGATAATATGCAGCAGTAGGCGTCAACAACAACATATTTTCTTCCTCTGAATCACTCATTATTATAAATATTATAGCTCTTCACTTTTCAAAACTTAAATTGCAAATGCAACTAACGCTCTAATCGCAGCTCTGTTTTATACACCACACAAAACTAAAGCTCGACGCTATGCTTTTGTCGCTGCTCTTATCGACGCTCTTATCGCTTATCGCATCTCTGACATGCACGCACCCTAAGGCTTCACCGGATAGACATGATACTAAATGATTAAATTTTTCAATATCCGGGATTGTGGGATCATTGTGCACGAAACTCTCAAACAGACCCATAAAGTTTTTAAATTCGGAATATTCTCCTTTGAATGTATCGACATTTTTGGTAGTCGCGAGCTGTGAGGTGCAATAAAAGATGATTTGACAATTGGCGATTTATTTCTCGCCAGAATGGACTTTATAATGGATTTGTTTCTACAATTAAGTCCTCTAACTCTCCACGGGCAATGTCTTCTTCGTCGATTTCCTCAGCACAAAAACGAAAGCGATAACTACTGAAATGTATAATAGCTGAAACTTGACCAGAACCAATGAAAACGAGAACGAAAATAAGCAGCGAACAATTGAGTATTTGCTCAAACAAATTTTGTATTGTCGAAAAAACATTTTTTTTTTAAATATAATATTGAATTTATTACGGTTGAAATAAGAAACCGCAATTTAGTTACATTGTTTTGTTTTTGAAAAAGTCCCGAAAACAAACCGAAAAATAGTACTCGCAAATTACTTGGCGACAAACACGTTCCTCTACCTCGGGTCCCACTGTATCTTTCACTTCATAGGCAGTATATGTATGTATCTATATATATATAAATTCAGCCGTTTTTCGCGTTGTGATGAACTTTACGGAGAATGGCTCAACCGATTTTAACCAAACTTTGCCACATTGAAGAGACACATGTGGAAATTTGTTTGGTTAAACTCTCCTTTACTTCTTCGTCAACACACAGTACAGAGAACGTTAAATATAGAGAATTCTCACGAGCTACGAATAGTGTGAATTGTCAAAAATGAAGTGAAACCGCGAACACTATTTCACCTCGCTTAACTCGAAGGCGGGGAAGTTCTTAACAGACCTGATTACAGTGAATTATGTACAAGTACATTGGCTCTGCTCAGTTTTTGGTTTCTGTATGAAATCAAATTGACAAATGCCGACGGCATTTTGCAAGGCATTTGCTTGTGCATTTTTGTGTTCCCTTGGTAAACGAAAATTTATTCAATTTGTATTTTCAAACAAATACAACCAAATAAAGATTTAAAATCCAAGATTTAAAATCAAAGTAACTTTAATGCACACATTTTGTTGTGTGCGTTTTAGTAAATTTGATGAAAATTTTTACTAATTTTTCGAGTCGAAATTAATTTTAGACAAAAATTCAAAGAGCATTGAATATATGTATGTATATCAATATATGTATATATACATACATATATTTTGTTAGTTATATTTGTGCAAAAGTTCAATTGCATCTTCAATTCTTATAGTGTTAGAAATGTATGTATGTGCACATGCACTGCAGCAACAATGATCTACCTCACGACGCATTGCCTTATCATATTTATGTGCATTTGAATATGCATTTTTTGGTCCTGTGCCAAACGAAAATTTTTTAAATTTACCTATGTATATTACAGGGAATAATTCATATATGTATGCATTTTATAGATAGTACAAAACTTTAAAATTTAAAATAAATAAAAGAAAACTTCAAAGAAACGTATTTGCATACATATATGGGACAACTAAGTTCTATTGCATCTTTAATATAGTGTTGCACGCATATGTATGCACTGAAGCAACATGACCTACCTCACGAGCATCGCCTTATCATATTTCATGCAATAATTAGGATGTAAATATTCGAATGATCGAATTCCTGCAAATGCTAAAACAACTTCTTCTGCATATGCATCGACGCATGTGCATGTGCGTATGTATATGCACACCTGATCCCTAACTATATCTATATATCAATCAATCGATCAAATCAAAAAATTCTGTATACAAAACGCTTCATTACATTTTCATTACCAGGCACACAGGAAGATGGCATATGCAAATATAAATATTGAATTCAAGCAAAACAATGCTTATTAATATACACATATGCATGTACATACAACCGCACACACAGGGCATTCGCTTTATTCCTCAAAATGCGTATGTCGTTCAAAGCTAAAATTCTATGCCTAGCGACTACAAGAACAAAATGCAGTCATAGACGCAGGCGTAGCGGCCATCATTCTAGTTGCCATAGCGCTGAACAGTCGCGGCGGCGCCGAACAGTTTCAACTATTGTACTGTGCAACAAAAACTCATCTTCAAAAAATTCATTGATAAATTCGAGCTCATAGTTCTAAGAGCAAGAACTTTCATTCATAAAACGAGCCGCCCATATGCCAATTTTCTCGACAATTCGAAAATAGTCAATATTTGAATATTTCGCGTAGAATTATTTGCCAATATTTGATAAATCTTCAATTTTTGTCAAGTCGAGTGCCCGCGGCATCGTACATATGTATGCAAAAATATATGTATGTAAATATGTCTTTCTAAATGCTCGACAGCCGCAGCTGCTGTTCGTCAAGTGCGCGCATGAGCATACAGTAAGTTGCAGAAGAAAACAAGTAGCTTAAAAAAAACGGTCTGATTCGGACATTTTAATACTAAGATAAAATTTGGAAACAATTATTTTATGTTAACTGATAGTAGGCAAATAGTTAATTAGTAGATTACTTTACGTATGTAGTTTTTCAATTGATAAAAAGTGCACAAAACATATGCATATATCTGCAGTTAGAAACTTACTCTGAAATCAGAGCATTTGTGGGTGCCTGTAAACATGTCAAGGTTACTGTACATACAATGCTGTGCCTATGAATGTGCGCTGCGCCTTTGAATGCGCGCTGGATTTCTTGCGAAGTTTTACCGTTTTATCTTGAGCTGTGGCTGGTGAGCACACATACACACAGCATATACATATGCGCAAATGTATATAAATTCACAAATTTACATTTGCATATGCCATCTTCCTGTGCGCCTGGTAATGAAGCGTTTGCTATAGAGGATTTTGATTCAGTTGAAGGGAATTCAACAAAGTTTTACAGACACCAGACAGACAGACATAACATATGTACATAATTTGGATGATTTGGAGAAATTCAAATATATAGGTCATATTAAAAAGCTACCTAGCATTCTTTGCTTCTAATCACCAACAAATCCTCATCGACTGCTGCTAAATTTACATAATTCAGCCCCTTACTGTTAATTTTTGTTGAAAAATGTGTCTGTGGTGAAATTGTCTTCGCGAGACGAGTACCCCTTGAAAATGAACACTTTCCAGTCATTAAGACTTATCTATTCATTAACGTTCTCTGCACAGTATACACGAGGCAGCGTTCTTTTTACGCGTGTGGTTGTTATTGTAAACGGTTGCATGGAGCGTACATTTTACTCACATATGTACAAGTTAACGCAGCAGTATTTATGCCTAAATTTTCATTCCATTCCATACATTTCAATGGAATGCAAACATACATACATATACATATATTCATACAGCAGTGGCTGCACGCCTGCATTCGCATAGAATAGAAACATACAAATTAGCAGGCACAGCTGTAGATGGCCGCCTGCAATAATTAATCGTAACACAATGCTGCTGTGACTAACTTAACACTTTGCTTAAATACTTCTTCTTTACACCCACACTTCGGGATAACCGAAGCAAAACCATTAGCTCAACGAACCTGAACAGGTCGTCGCTAAAAAAGTTCTTAAGCAAGGCAGTTTTCTTAGGAGATTACCAAAGGTTATCAGTAATAGTGCATAGTGAAAGTAAGTGTTAAAACTAACAAGAAAGTGTTTTATTTGGTAAAGTGTTCAAGTGAAGCAGTTTCCAGGCATCAACCAAAGAGATAAAAAAAGTGTGTCAGAAATATTTAAGAGAAGAGATTGTTTTCACATTTTCCAACGATATTTTCACGATAAATTTACAAGATATATATTAATTTTGCAAATGATTGACAAGTGAAACAGTGAATAAATGGTGTGAAAAATACACACAACAGAAATCGGCAAAAATAATTAATATTTTAGAAGTTTTTACTTAAGATATTTAAGAAAAGAGATTGTTTTCACACTTTCCGTAGATATTTTCAAGAAAAATTTCAAAAATATATATTATTGTGTAATTTTCATTTCAACGCGTGCTCACAGTTCAATTATATTTTTAAAAGATGGCGCTAATAGTATGTTAATTTGAATTCCAGTTTAAAAACAAGAAAAGTAGCAATCAAGAGCTCAGAGTGACATAAAGAAGACCACTTTGATTCGGTAAAAGGAATGCCAAGAGGTAGAAGACATGCTAACATGGGACGTAATACACGTCACAATAGAAATGTGCAAAATCACAGACAAAATGAAAGTGAGGAAAATCTTGCTAATAGATTAAGTCAACAAAGAGATCGTACTAGGTCACGATCTCAAAATCGGCCAATAAATATCAATTCTGTAAATTTTAATGGTGCAGCATTTCAATATAATCCACAACTTGATTATTCATCTCACAAATACGTTGTCATTGGAAGTATGGATAAAATTTTGTCAAGCATTGAAATTCAAACCTGAAACACCAGGCATGTGTTGCGCTGCAGGAAAAGTTCATTTACCAGATATACAATATCCGCCCGAACCATTACATTATTATCGGGAACATCACCCGATTCCAAACACTTTCTTGAAAGAATTTCCACATATAATTCATGTTTTCAAATGACATCTTTTGGTGCAGGAAAAATTATAACTGATAACTTCATGCCAACGTTCAAGGTAATACATAAACTTCAACGTTCAACAACATTCGCTGACACATCTAATGAATCATTAGATTTTATGGACACAAATTATGGTTTTTTTCAGATTCAAGGGCAAGCATATCACTTAATAGGTTCATTACTACCACTACCCGATCAACAGTCAAAATTTTTGCAAATTTATTTCATTAATGACAACGATGATGAACTTGAAGCACGGTGTGCATTTTCCAGAAATATAAACAGAGTCATTATGAGAGAGTTACAAGATTTATTACACACACACAATGTTTTGGTGCAAAGTTTTAAAACAACAATCGAAAGATTGTCATCTGATAATCATAAAATTAAAATTGATGCAAATAAAACGCCTGCCGGCGAACATCGTGGAAGATACAATCAATCAACTTCAAGCAACGAGGTTGCAATTGTTATATCTGGAGATGAATTTCAACCAAGAGATATTGTTTTGCAAAGAAGAAATGATACACTGCAACGTGGTAATGAAACGCATCGAAAATATGATGCATTACAATATCCTCTTATATTCTGTCGTGGTGAAGATGGTTATTCGATTGATATAAAACAAATAAATCCAGCAAATGGTCAAGAAACAAATAAAACTGTAAGCGCAATGAATTATTATGCATACAGAATCATGATAAGAGAAAATTAAGAGAATCACATTTTAAAATGTCGTAAATTATTTCATCAGTATATTGTTGACATGTATGCGAAAATAGAAACAGAACGATTGAATTACATTAGATTCAACCAAAGAAAATTACGCTGTGACGAATACATACATTTACGAGATGCAATTAACAACGATACCAACGTTAATAACATTGGTCAAATGGTAATATTACCTTCATCGTATACAGGCAGTCCAAGGCATATGCATGAATACGCCCAAGATGCAATGTGTTATGTCAGAAATTATGGTCGACCCGACTTATTCACAACTTTCACATGCAATCCGAAATGGGATGATATTATGAATCATTTACATACTGGGCAATCAGCTACTGATAGGCATGACATTACTGCAAGAGTGTTTAGACGAAAGCTACAGTCTCTAATGGATTTCATTGTAAAACATAAAGTTTACGGAGATGTACAATGTTTCATGTATTCTGTGGAATGTCAAAAAAGAGGCTTGCCTCATGCGCATATTTTGATTTGGTTAAAACAAAAACTAACCACAGATAAAATTGATCATATTATGTGTGCTGAAATTCCAGATATAAATGAAGATCCAGAATTACATACTACTGTAACCAAAAACATGATTCATGGACCGTGTGGTACGTTAAATAAAAATTCTCCATGTATGGTTGATGGTAAATGTTCAAAAAACTACACAAGGCAATTAATTGCTGAAACTATGACTGGATATCCATTGTACCGTAGAAGATCACCAGAAGATAATGGAAAAACAGTCACTGCGAAAATAAATAATCAAGATGAGGAGATCGATAACCGTTGGATAGTTCCGTATTCCAAATTATTATCGAAAACATTTAACGCACATATAAATGTTGAATATTGTAACTCCGTAAAATCCATCAAATACATATGCAAATATATCAATAAAGGAAGTGACATGGCAGTATTTGGAGTTGTAAATCGAAATGATGAAATTACTAATTACCAAATGGGAAGATACATTAGTAGCAACGAAATTGCATCAATTACATTGTTCTTTGTCCGTTTCACTGCTAATCTTGTCCCATTGCATAGTTTCGGATGATTGATATTTCGCAACATAATGATCACTGCGCCGACTTTCAATTGCAAACGATGTGGTGGCAAGCCAGGCAAATAAAGTGAATTCAAAAATTCAATTGGATAATTCACTACATCGTCGGGATTAGTGATTGAATCAATTGATTTATAGGTGACAACTTCACCTGGAATTTGAGTCAAAATACTGGCATTGATTTCATTGACATCGAAAGCAGCTAATGTAGCTCTCTCGCTTAGCCAATCTTGATTTCGATAGTTTTGTGCAATATTTGGGAATACATTTTGCACTAATTGTACTATTGATTCTGTTACGGTACAAAAATTAGTTGGAAGTGTGATCATGCCTGTATTCTTATCAATTAGCTTTCGTCCATTTCCAATTTGCAACAAATGTTCGGAAAATTCAGCAGCTGTTGGATCATTCTGTAACAGCACACGAACTGTAGTAGTTAATGTGAGCTTTTGAACATATCTCCACAGATTGGAAGATTTAAGGCACGCTCTCAATTCATCAGCTGCTGTTGATTTGGGAATAACAGGCAAAGTTTGTCGAAAATCACCGGCCAATAGACTGAGTGCACCACCAAATATGTTTGTGTTATTTCGAAAATCTTTCAGTGTTCTATTTAAGGTTTCCATTAATTTTTATGAGCCATCGTACATTCATCCCATACAATAATATTACATGTTTGTAAAACCTTTCCCATTCCAGAATTTTTAGAAATGCTGCAAGTTGGTTCTTCATTTACTTGCATATTTAATGGTAACTTTAATGCAGAATGTGCAGTGCGACTGCCGTCCAATAAAATTGCCGCTATTCCAGATGTTGCCAAAGCCAATGCAATATTATTCTGTGATCAAATGGTGACCAAAATTAACGACAACAAAAACGTTTTTCCAGTCCCACTTGGTGCATCTAAGAAGAATATTCCTCCTCTTTCATTTGCAACATTGTCTATAATTGTGTCATATGCCTACCTTTGTTCTGTGTTTAATTTTGGTAGGTTTGTTGTTACAAATGTGTTCAGATCATTTCGATCATATTCTTTTTCACGTCTTAATTCTGCATTGCATGCATCATGCATCGGACGATTTGGTGCGATCATACCTAACTCACTCAGAGTTTTATTTGCAATCATCAAGCAAAAGTCTTCGATTTTAAATAATGCCTCATTATATAATTCATCTGTATAATTCAAATTTGGATTTGCAGTAATGCGACGTACTTGATGTAGGATATCTTCTGTCATGTATTCTTGGTAAGTACTCCACAATTCTTTTGGGTTTGCTGGGAAACATATAGCAATAATGATGGCAAATAGTGTTCTTATTTGGTGTGGAGAACTTGTTGCACATGCATCCATAAGAGTTGCATCCACTGATTATCATTTTCAAGCAAATTCAATTCTTTGCATGCTTGTTGATAAGTACAACAAAGATGACCATTAACTCGTTTCAAATTTTCGAATGATCTTGGGCCGGGAATATCAACTAAGAGTAAACGTAAATAGAAACATTCCACTTTACTTGGATGCACAGTGTAAAGTCGTCCGATTGCATCACCCAGATGAACACCTGGATATCCATCTATAGGTATTCCTCGTTGCCTTCGTACCCAGGACCTTGATGATGCATTCCAAGTATAATATTTAGGAACATTTGAATAAAGCAATGTTCTTGCAAATGAATCTGTTTCACATAAGTTGAAAAATGCAGTTAGGTTGTTGCTGGTGGTCGTTCGGCCATTTGTTGAGCAGTATTTTCAGTGAAATAAACACTTTGTTCATTTTCTAAATGGACTGACAAATGAATAACAGCTAGATGGCGATCATGAATCGGAAATGATAATATTCTCCAAACTGCTTCGTTGCTACTAATGTATCTTCCCATTATACTGCCATGTCACTTCCTTTATTGATATATTTGCATATGTATTTGAAGGATTTTACGGAGTTACAATATTCAACATTTATATGTGCGTTAAATATTTTCGATAATAATTTCGAATACGAAACCATCCCACTGTTATCGATCTCCACATCTTGATTATTTATTTTCACAGTGACTGTTTTTCCATTATCTTCTGGTGATCTTCTACGGTACAATGGATATCCATCATTTGCAGTCATTGTTTCAGCAATTAATTGCCTTGGGTAGTTTTTTGAACATTTACCATCAACCATACATGGAGAATTTTGATTTAACGTACCGCACGGTCCATGAATCATGTTTTTGGTTACAGTAGTATGTAATTCTGGATCTTCATTTATATCTGGAATTTCAGCACATATAATATGATCAATTTTATCTGTGGTTTGTTTTAACCAAATCAAAATATGCGCATGAGGCAAGCCTCTTTTTTGACATTCCACAGAAGACATGAAACATTGTACATCTCCGTAAACTTTATGTTTTACAATGAAATCCATTAGAGACTGTAGCTTTCGTCTAAACACTCTTGCAGTAATGTCATGCCTATCAGTAGCTGATTGCCCAGTATATAAATGATTCATAATATCATCCCATTTCGGATTGCATGTGAAAGTTGTGAATAAGTCGGGTCGACCATAATTTCTGACATAACACATTGCATCTTGGGCGTATTCATGCATATTAGGCTGGTCCTTAAATGTACTGCATGAAATATTTTGGCGACTTTTCAATGCAGGAACCTCTCAATATAATATTTTTGATAAAAAAAAATTATTCCCAAAGTTTCATACCGATAAATTACCGTTATCACGTGCCGCAATGCCACTGAAGTTACGTTGTCAAGGCAATAGTGACGAAATTGTCATACACTGCTGTGTTGCTATTTTGCTATCTTCTGGTTTTCTTTTTACCGTTATCATAATTAGCGTAAAAGAAGCAAGCAATAAAGGGCATATTGACTGCTTTAAATAACACATATGTGTTGTAATTATTTTGCGAATAGTTCCGTTATTCTGTTAGCGTTGTAGTTGCATTAAAAATTTTTTAAGCTCCACGCAATTTGTGTGATTCATTATAAGTGAAGTGAAGTAAAAATTAAGAGGCATAAATTTGTCATTTAAGAAAAACTTTAAAATGCCGCGACAAGGAATTTATTTAGTAGGTGCAATGAAAAATCAAATTCTTGGCAGCAAGCTGCCTTCTAATCAAGATTGCTTATCTGTTTTATTTAATAATATGCGAAATGTGCGCTTGAATTTGTCAGAAGCGGCAAATTTAGTGATCGACGAGTGTGAAATATTTTGGCGAAAGGCAAGAATTCCGACCAAAGACAAGAGTGATAGTGTGAAAAAGTTAAAAAAATTGTATGAAAAATGGCGAAATTTAGAAAAAAGCTGTAAACGAAGAACAGATAACCAACAAGGTAAAGAAAAGGCGTTCAGCGAAAAATTAAATAATCTGTTTGACATTGCCCATGCAAATGCTTTGAACATTATGTCTATTGAAAAAGACAAACAGTTTTTAATTGCCCAAAGAAAACCAAATCGTGTAGGTAGTATGCTTGGCATAGATAACAAGATAACTGCAGCAGAAAAACAAAAAGCAGTTACTGAAAAAAAGAAAGAGTTGAAAAAGCAAAAACTACAAGCTGAAAAGGAAAAAAATCAAACCTACGGTAAGTAATATATTAAATTTATAAAATAGCAATTAAAATACATAAATAAATATTTTTGATTTCTAGTTCCAACTCCCAGATTTTCTTCTTCTGATTCAGAAACTTCTGAAAGAGGCAGCGTTTTTGGTGAGGCAGAACCTCGACTTCTCAATACTTGTTCCGATCCTACAGCATCATGGGAAGAACAAAATAATTTATCGCTTGTGCCTGATAATAGAAAACTCCGCAGAGCAAGAAATTTGATTCTGACTGGAAGACTTGCTGCTGCTTTAGATAAATGTCATGTCAGTGATAGAGATGCAGTACATATTTTAAATGCTTGTGTGGAAAGTCTTTCTTTAGATCCAATGGACTTTGTCATAAATCGGTCATCTATTAGACGAGCAAGACATAAATATCGCAAAGATATAGCAAAAGATATCGAAAGAAATTTTTCAGGCTTAAACGTTGACTTTGCAATAGTGCACTGGGATACCAAATTACTGCCAGATTTGACCAATACGAGTAAAGTTGACCGCCTACCCGTTATAGTCAAAACGCCTGTAATCGAGCAGCTTTTAGGAGTTCCACATATTCCTTCAGGATGTGGAAAAGAAATCTCCAGCGCAGTTTATGACACATTAGAAAAGTGGTCATTGCAACATAAAGTTCAAGCCTTTGTATTTGATACAACATCTTCCAATACCGGCCGATTAAATGGAGCCTGTGCCATGTTGGAAGTGAAACTTGGTCGCAGCATTTTATATCTAGCTTGTCGGCATCATGTTTATGAGTTGGTGCTGCAATCGGCTATTTCAAGTGTAAAACTATTTAAATCTACTGGTCCGGACATTCCATTATTTAAAAAATTCAAAGCTAACTTTTCAAAAATCAATACACAAAATATCTGTGACTTTAGCACAAGCAGTATGTTAATGACATTATTAGAAGGAAAACGCGATGAAATATTACAATTTTGCTTGACAACACTTGAAAAAGAGCACCAACCACGCAATGATTATAAGGAATTCCTTGAATTATCGATAATACTCTTGGGTGGAACACTTCCTAAGGGCAATATCATACGAAAGCCAGGTGCTTATCATCAAGCTCGGTGGATGGCAAAGGCCATTTATAGTATAAAAATATTTCTATTACGGAATGAAGTCGAAACAACGGAAGATGAAAAACAAGCATTATGCAGAATATGTGGTTTTATTGTTGTTAACTACATAAAACCATGGTTTAGAGCAAACAGAGCAATCGAGGCTCCATGGCAAGATATTTGTCTTTTGAGAAACTTGAATAATTACCTACAAAAAGACGAAACAGTGACAAAAGCATGTATAATGAAGTTTATAAATCATCTCTGGTACTTGGCAGATGAGGCGGTCGTGTTTTCATTATTTGATCACAATGTGCCAATTAAAGAAAGAGAGAAGATGGCGCAAAAGCTTAAAAATATAATGCAGGATAAACAAAGTGAATCAAAAAATGAAACCGATGCCTCGAAAAAACTTTCTGTTCAATACATGGACCTGAAAATTTTTTTACAAAAAGACCTTCCAAGTTGTTTAATAACTGAAAATTCAATGAATTTATTTGAACGCATCAATATAAATCCCGCATTTTTGAATGAAAATGCTGCTGAATGGCATCTTAACCCGAAATATATTGAAGGGAAAAAAATCTTGGACAACATTAATGTAGTCAACGACACAGCTGAAAGGGGGGTGAAGTTGATGGAAGAATTCAACAATTCTTTCACTAAAAATGAGAACCAAAAGCAGTTCGTTCTTCAAGTAAGTAAAACACGTCATACAAAATTTTGTTATTTATTAAAAATTAACGATTTTCATTTATATTATAATTATAGGTTTTGGAGAAATATAGAAAAACTTACCCTAAACACACCAGAGAGGCTATGAGTGTCGACTTCAGTAACAAAAATAACAAGTGAACTAAGTTTTTATTCAAAAATTATTTGAATTTCTTTTTATTTATGTTTTTTTTTTTTAATGAAACATATCGTCAATTTTTCATATATCTTTTCTAAGCCTGATTTCAATGGCATTGCGGCACGTGATAACGGTAATTTATCGGTATGAAACTTTAGGAAATATTTTTTTTTATCAAAACAACATAATGAGAGATTCCTGCATTGAAAATTTTGATTTCGAAAAATAAGGACCACCCTAATGCATATGCCTTGGACTGCCTGTATACGATGAAGGTAATATTACCATTTGACCAATGTTATTAACGTTGGTATCGTTGTTAATTGCATCTCGTAAATGTATGTATTCGTCACAGCGTATTTATTATTCTTTGGTTGAATCTAATGTAATTCAATCGTTATGTTTCTATTTTCGCATACATGTCAACAATATACTGATGAAATAATTTACGACATTTTAAAATGTGATGCTCTTGATTTTCTCTTATCATGATTCTGTATGCATAATAATTCATTGCGCTTACAGTTTTATTTGTTTCTTGACCATTTGCTGGATTTATTTGTTTTATATCAATCGAATAACCATCTTCACCACGACAGAACATAAGAGGATATTGTAATGCATCATATTTTCGATGCGTTTCATTAACACGTTGCAGTGTATCATTTCTTGTGTGTAATAATCTTGTAACTCTCTCATAATGACTCTGTTTATATTTCTGAAAAATGCACACCGTGCTTCAAGTTCATCATCGTTGTCATTAATGAAATAAATTTGCAAAAATTTTGACTGTTGATCGGGTAGTGGTAGTAATGAGCCTATTAACCCTTGAATCTGAAAAAAGCCATAATTTGTGTCCATAAAATCTAATGATTCATTAGATGTGTCAGCGAATGTTGTTGAACGTTGAAGTTTATGTATTACCTTGAACGTTGGCATGAAGTTATCAGTTATAATTTTTCCAGCACCAAAAGATGTCATTTGAAAACATGAATTATATGTGGAAATTTTTTCAAGAAAAATGTTTGGAATCGGGTGATATTCCCGATAATAATGAAATGGTTCGGGCGGATATTGTATATCTGGTAAACGAACTTTTCCTGCAGCGCAACACATGCCTGGTGTTTCAGTTTTGAATTTCAATGCTTGACAAAATCCGCAAATTTTATCCATACTTCCAATGACAACGTATTTGTGAGATGAATAATCAAGTTGTGGATTATATTGAAATGCTGCACCATTAAAATTTACAGAATTGATATTTATTGGCCGATTTTGAGATCGTGACCTAGTACGATCTCTTTTTTGACTTAATCTATCAGCATGATTTTCGTCACTTTCATTTTGTCTGTGATTTTGCATATTTCTATTGTGACGTGTATTACGTCCGATGTTAGCATGTCTTCTACCTCTTGGCATTTCTTTTACCGAATCAAAGTGGTCTTCTTTATGTCACTCTGAGCTCTTGATTGCTACTTTTCTTGTTTTTAAACTGGAATTCAAATTAACATACTATTAGCGCCATCTTTTAAAAATATAATTGAACTGTGAGCACGCGTTGAAATGAAAATTACACAATAATATATATTTTTGAAATTTTTCTTGAAAATATCTACGGAAAGTGTGAAAACAATCTCTTTTCTTAAATATCTTAAGTAAAAACTTCTAAAATATTAATTATTTTTGCCGATTTCTGTTGTGTGTATTTTTCACACCATTTATTCACTGTTTCACTTGTCAATCATTTGCAAAATTAATATATATTTTGTAAATTTTTCGTAAAAATATCGTTGGAACATGTGAAAACAATCTCTTCTCTTAAATATTTCTGACACACTTTTTTTATTTCTTTGGTTGATGCCTGGAAACTGCTTCACTTGAACACTTTACCAAATAAAACACTTTCACCCCATTTACACACGGAGACATCTGGAAGGGAGACACTGGAAATTCTCTTTTCATGTCTCATTCGCGGACACACGGGCAAAAATGTTTTCGGCAACAATCGTTAGCATATTTTGACGTTTCTCTCATTCGTATAGCCGTGATTTGTTTGAATTTTATATTGTGAAGAAATATATTACAATAGTTTATTGCGATTAAATAAGGATTACGAAGAAAAATGTGAACAGATTAAAAGCATATGGGAATGCATTGGTGAGGCTGCGGAATTAGACTCTGACGACAGCGATAAAGAAGAAATACTTTTAGGTAAGCATCTACATGCTTGTAAAATGTGCGCATTAAATTGTTAAAATATACTCCAATTAGGATTAGCAAATTTGGGCGAAAAAGTTTCATTGTTGCCTATCAAGAGGTCCAAGCGGCAATGGATAAAATAATGGCGAAAAAACAGAAGCGATCACGGCTCGTTCGCTTTTTTAAACAAAGAGTTGCTGGTGCACGATGAGCAGAGCTATAAGAATTATCTACGGATGTCAAATGGACAATTTCATTACTTGCTTTCGCTAATTGCAGATGATATTCAACGTTCTGATACTTCAATGAGAAACGCGATTCCCGCAGCAGAAAAATTGGCAATGACGCTGCGGTTTCTCAGCACTGGTGAGTTAAAGAGATGGTGATATATGTAGTATTGTTATAAGAAGTTATTTATTTTCAGGGGAGTCTTACCAGACGCGAATATCCAAATCCTCAATTTGCAAGATAGTTCCCGAGGTATGCAGTGCTTTGTTTAACAAATTAAAATCGTCATATTTAAAGGTATGGATACATTTTATAATATAATAAATATTTCGCAATTAATAACAAATTTGTTCGCAGTTTCCGAGCAGCAAATCCGAATGGGAGGCTATAGCAACAGAATTCGCGGTTAAGTGGCAATTCCCCAATTGCATTGGCGCATTAGATGGAAAGCATATAACTTTCCGTCCCTCACGCACTGACGGTGCTTTTTATTATAATTACAAAGGCACTAACAGCATAATTTTATTAGCCCTGGTGGATGCTAATTGTGATGCTGGAGTTTTTCTACAAAGCAAATTAAGTACTGTTCTTCAAGATGAGAAAGAAATACCAAAAGCAGCTTTAATTGGAAACAATCGAAGCGTTCCGTATGTTGTAGTCGGAGACGATGCATTTCCTCTGCAGGTGCATTTAATGAAGCCATATCCTTACCACACGCAATGTCAAGAAAAACAAATATTCAATCGAAGACTCTCCCGGGCAAGGCATGTAGTGGAACATGCATTTCTAATTTTGTCGAACCGATTTCGCGTTTTTCTTGCTCCTATAAATCTAAATGTGGCCACTGTAGAGAAAATTGTACTAACGTGCTGTACTTTACATAATTATCTAATTGAAAATGGCGAAACATACACTGATGGTAGCGGAAATGTAGAAACTGTAAACAATAACTGCCCAACTGGATCGAATATATTATATAATCCGAGAAAAGGTGAAGTGGAGAATGTTCGTCAAAAATTTCTTAAATATTTCAATGAAGAAGGCAAAGTGGATTGGTTAAATAATAAATAATTTCTTTTATTTTTATTAACGTAAATGTATATAGGTATATAAGCTTTTGTATTTCATTAAAAAAAAATTTAATAAAATATACTTCATGTATAAATACTTTACTTAAAATATTAATTAAATCCTTTCGTCTTAACTTAAATATATTATACAGTCTTATATTTAATAGGCACTTTGGTTTCCATATTTGGTGGCTTTTAATGCAGTATCACTTTTTTGGCGCTCAAGTATCTAGAAACGGAAAAAAGTGGAAGTTAACATAAACATGTCTCATAGGTTTTATGAATTATACCTACTTTGCTAGCAAAAATCATCCTTTTCAAAAACTCCATCCATAGACAGCTGCAATAAGTCCTTGCCTGATGATGATGCAGTTGCTAATGATGAAGGAGTGCGCTTATTGGATTCATCAATAAATCTTTTCAAATGGATGTCGTCTTGTGTAACTCCAACCATTTCTGTTGCCATTTTTCTATGAATTTCCGCAAATGCCATAGCTTTTTTGGCTCTGTTCATATAATCACTACATCTTATGCTGTATAAACAAGCATTTTCTTGTATATACACTATTAGCTTTTCTATGTTTGTATGATTCCACTTGCACTCCATTTTCAAAATAGGTTTATATTAAAGTACTTTCTACCACAAAACAAGAAAACGAATGAAGCAACTGTCAAAAATTGTTTTGCAGCCAACTTCACAATTGGAAATACGAATAAGAAGCACAAAGCGTGTCGCCAGTACAGGAGACAAATTCCCTTCTCTCTTCCGCGGCCGTCCTTCACCCCCGAACAAAATGTTTCCCTTCCAGTTGTCTCCTCGTGTAAATGGGCACTTTCTTGTTAGTTTTAACACTTACTTTCACTATGCACTATTACTGATAACCTTTGGTAATCTTCTAAGAAAACGGCCTTGCTTAAGAACTTTTTTAGCGACGACCTGTTCAGGTTCGTTGAGCTAATGGTTTTGCTTCGGTTATAGCGAAGTGTGGGTGTAAAGAAGAAGTATTTAAGCAAAGTGTTAAGTTAGTCACAGCAGCATTGTGTTACGATTAATTATTGCAGGCGGCCAGCTACAACTGTGCCTGCTAATTTGTATGTTTCTATTCTATGCGAATGCAGGCGTGCAGCCACTGCTGTATGAATATATGTATATGTATGTATGTTTACATTCCATTGAAATGTATGTAATGGAATGAAAATTTAGGCATAAATACTGCTGCGTTAACTTGTACATATGTGAGTAAAATGTACGCTCCATGCAACCGTTTACAATAACAACCACACGCGTAAAAAGAACGCTGCCTCGTGTATACTGTGCAGAGAACGTTAAATATAGAGAAGTCTCACGAGCTACGAATAGTGTGAATTGTCAAAAATGAAGTGAAACCGCGAACACTATTTCACCTCGCTTAACTCGACAGCGGGGAAGTTCTTAACAGGGCTGATTACAGTGAATTATGTACAAGTACATTGGCTCTGCTCAGTTTTTGGTTTCTGTATGAAATCAAATTGACGAATGCCGACGGCATTTTGCAAGGTATTTGCTTGTGCATTTTTATGTTCCCTTGGTAAACGAATTTATTCAATTTGTATTTTCAAACAAAGGTGATGAAGAAAAAAAAATGATTGAATTTACTATATGCGCCAAATCAAATCAAAGTAACTTTAATATTTTGATTTAATTTAAAAAAATACATTATAAAACGACCTCTCACATTTTGGTATGTGCGTTTTAGTAAATTTAAAACTAAACAAATTTGATGAAAATTTTTACTAATTTTTTGAGTCGAAATTAATTCATAGCATACAAGTGTTTTGGTATATCGACATATGCATTTACATTTGAACATGCATTTATTTGTTCCTTTGGCAAACCAAATCTTTTTCAATTTACATTTTATTACAGGGAATAATAATATACATACATTTGTATGTATGAATTTTCTAGATAGTATAAAACTTTAAAATAAATAAAGGAAAACTTCAAAGAAACGTATTTGCATATATGGGACAACTAAATTCAATTGCATCTTTATTAAATATGTATATGTTGCACGCATATGTGTGCACTGAAGCAACATGACCTACCTCACGAGCATCGCCTATATTTCATGTAAATAACCTAATGATCAAATTCCTGCCTCACAAATGCTAAAACAAATTTCTTTTGAATACTCATGTACATATTTGTATGTGCGTATGTACACTTGGTGCCCATATCCCTTCAAACAAATCAAAAAATTCTGTATACAAAACGCTTCATTACCAGGCACACAGGAAGATGGCATATGCAAATATAAATATTGAATTCAAGCAAAACAATGCTTATTAATATACACATATGCATGTACATACAACCGCACACACAGGGCATTCGCTTTATTCCTCAAAATGCGTATGTCGTTCAAAGCTAAAATTCTATGCCTAGCGACTACAAGAACAAAATGCAGTCATAGACGCAGGCGTAGCGGCCATCATTCTAGTTGCCACAGCGCTGAACAGTCGCGACGGCGCCGAACAGTTTCAACTATTGTACTGTGCAACAAAAACTCATCATCAAAAAATTCATTGATAAATTCGAGCTCATAGTTCTAAGAGCAAGAACTTTCATTCATAAAACGAGCCGCCCATATGCCAATTTTCTCGACAATTCGAAAATAGTCAATATTGGAATATTTCGCGTAGAATTATTTGCCAATATTTGATAAATCTTCAATTTTTGTCAAGTCGAGTGCCCGCGGCATCGTACATATGTATGCAAAAATATATGTATGTAAATATGTCTTTCTAAATGCTCGACAGCCGCAGCTGCTGTGCGTCAAGTGCGCGCATGAGCATACAGTAAGTTGCAGAAGAAAACAAGTAGCTTAAAAAAAAGGTCTGATTCGGACATTTTAATACTAAGATAAAATTTGGAAACAATTATTTTATGTTAACTGATAGTAGGCAAATAGTTAATTAGTAGATTACTTTACGTATGTAGTTTTTCAATTGATAAAAAGTGCACAAAACATATGCATATATCTGCAGTTAGAATCTTACTCTGAAATCAGAGCATTTGAAGATGCCTGTAACATTTCAAGCTTACTGTACATACAATGCTGTGCCAATGAATGTGCGCTGCGCCTATGAATGCGCGCTGGATTTTTTGAGAAGTTTTACCGTTTTATCTTGTGCTGTGGCTGGTGAGCATACATACACACAGCATATACATATGCGCAAATGTATATAAATTCACAAATTTACATTTGCATATGCCATCTTCCTGTGCGCCTGGTAATAAAGCGTTTTCTATAGAGGATTTTGATTCAGTTGAAGGGATTCAACAAAGTTTTACAGACACCAGACAGACAGACATAACATATGTACATAATTTGGATGATTTGGAGAAATTCAAATATATAGGTCATATTAAAAAGCTACCTAGCATTCTTTGCTTCTAATCACCAACAAATCCTTATCGACTGCTGCTAAATTTACATAATTCAGCCCCTTACTGTTAATTTTTGTTGAAAAATGTGTCTGTGGTGAAATTGTCTTCGCGAGACGAGTACCCCTCAAAAATGAACACTTTCCTGTCATTGAGACTTCTCTATATTTAACGTTCTCTGTACTGTGTGTTGACGAAGAAGTAAAGGAGAGTTTAACCAAACAAATTTCCACATGTGTCTCTTCAATGTGGCAAAGTTTGGTTAAAATCGGTTAAGCCATTCTCAGTAAAGTTCATCACAACGCGAAAAATGGCTGAATTTATATATATATAGATAAGAAGTGGATATTCGAGATGCCAATTATTGAAGCCCTTGGATTGTGAGACGATTATCAGCAACTGTAATAATCTCGGTCAATCACAAAACCAATTTCTAGCCTCAATTTTTCGCACTCAATACCTGTTTATCATGGACTGGTTTGTTTCCAGCTTCCACTTCCCTTTGGCAGGCCACGCAGTTGCAAGTCATACCTTTTTCCCACGATGTCCGATGTAACGGTTGATATTGGTGGTAAACAGTTGATGAACCGGTGAATATGACGTACAGCTCCAACTCCCCTTCGTACCAATTTTTTTGTTTTTCAATTTTTATATTAAATATAATTCCTTTTTTTTTGTTTGTGTATGTAAATATTTTATTTTATGCTATTTATTTTTTTTTAATAATTAATTTTTTAGTTGATAGAATTTTTGATTTCGTTTTTGGGGACTCACTGTCACTGCGTTTTTCAGTTCACTGCACTGGTTTATTTTACCTCTTGCTTTTGTTTATATATTGTATGTATATACATATGTATATATTAGTTTATTATAGATTTGTTTGTCTGTTTTTTAATTTTTTGTTTTGCGAAACGACTTTTGTTTGTTAACCGATATTCTTATTGCACTATATGAGCATTTATGTTTTATTATAACTATGTTTAATGTTTTTTGGAAATAACTTTTGCATTAATTTAAATTTTTATTTTGAAAAATTAAGTTCAAAAAATTATTGCTTATTTGACGATTTATTTGTTATTTTTACTTTATATTGCTATCATATTTCCACTTTTATCACTTACACTTTCGCACTCAGGTCCCTGAAATTGCCTGTAGCGTCGCGAATTTAAAAAGGAACACCGCACTCGTCCGATTAACAATTGTAAAGGTGACTTTATTTTCCATGTTCTGTCCAGTACGTGGAGAGTTAGAGAGAGAATGTAGTTAAGTAAATAGAAATAGAAAGAACGGAAAGTATAGCTGCTTTTTTTTTTTTTGGCCGTGAGGTTGGGTTAAAAATGCCTTCGCACCATATAGTAACCGTCCCTACTACGTGTGTGGTGATTCCACTAAAAATATCCCTCCTCTTCTCTTGGATTTTTCCCTCCTCCCCGGGACTGCTTCCGCATTGCTTCGAGGTAGAGGGCCAAGACGGCGTCCTAAGAAGGACACTTACTTACTCACCCTGCGTCCAGGGTCGCCTGTTTTGAGAAGCCTATGCTCAATGCTCTTCAGCATAGCTTTCCATTTCGCGCTTCTTTTTTCGGATAATATCCTTCACAAAATTTGCGACGGCATTCCATTTTTCTTCGTCTATCATCATTTTCTCAATAATTTCTTCAGGTGTAAATACACCAATAGCTCGCTGCAGACCTGTTCTCTCTACGTTCCACCTCTCGCATTTAAAGAAGGTGTGTTCCACATCATCATACTCAGTATCTCCATATATGCAGTTTGGTTGGCTCACTTTTCCCATTCGCCACACATACTTACGAAAGGACCCATGTCCGGACAAAAACTGTGTGAGGTAATAGTTAACCTCACCGTGCTTTCTTTCTACCCACTTTTTTAGATCGGGTATTAGTCTCGCTGTCCATCTACCATACCTTTCAGAGTTCCATCTTGCCTGCCAAAGTGTGAGTGTTTGAACTCTATTATCGGAGAAGTATGGTACTGGGATTCCTGTGCTTTTTGCCTCCCATCTCCGTTTACGCTCTTGTGCCAGAATATCTATAGGGATAGTTTCGCTGATAACTAACACCGCTGCTTCAGATACTGTTCTGTATGACGAAGCCACTCTGAGAGCACAGGTGCGTTGCACAGATTGCAGAATTTTCCGCCGGCATTGCACCTTAAGCGAATCTGCCCATATTTCGCATCCGTATAAGAGAATCGAGTTCGTCGTGTCCATTAAAAGTTTGCGCTTGTTCTGCGTTGGACCACCAAGGTTTGCCATGAGCTTACTTAACATGCCGCTTACCTTGGCAGCTCTTGTGGCAGCATGGTTTATATCCGCCCAGTAGGTTAGCCTTGTGTCTAATTGCACTCCTAGGTACTTGACCACTCTTTTTGTGGATAAAGTGGCATCAAGTACTTGTATGTCTACTTCTAATGGGATACGTCTGTTCGTTAGAAGGATTAGCTCTGCTTTCTCTGTGGCCAGCTTTAATCCATGGTCTTCTAGCCATGTCTGGACTCGGATCATCACCTGATTTAACTTTCTTTTGGCTTCGTCGGTGTTTCGGGCGATTATTACAGCTGCAATGTCATCTGCGTATCCCACTAAATGCACATCCTCAGGCATCTCTATTCTAAGGATTTCATCGTAGCTTATATTCCAGAGTTCAGGTCCAAGTATTGATCCTTGAGCCGCACCTGCTGTTATTTGTTTAGTCTTACACCCTTATCGTGTTTCGTATAAGAGCACGCGATTGCTGAGATAGCTACGAATAATCTTCAATAAATTATTCGGGATCTTGAATGTTACCTTTAAGGCTTCAATTACGTCGTTCCAGCTTAAACTGTTGAAAGCATTTCTAATATCCAGTGGGGCTAGTAATACTAAGCGTTTGGAGTATCGATTACCCGCCTGGGCATGTTCTACGCTAGCTATTACATCTTGGATGGCTCCTAAGGTGGATCTGCCACTTCTAAAACCATGCTGCCTGTCGGAGAGGCCGCCACTGTTCCCAACGCTGCGTTAAGCCTATGCTTTATCAGTTTCTCAAAGAGTTTTTCTGCGCTATCCAGCATACATAACGGTCTATGAGCGGACGCTAATTTTGGATCTCCCTTTCCCTTAGTGATTTGTAGTAGTTTTTGTTTTTTCCATATTTCTGGAAAAATTCCTTCTTTCTTTCAATATTTCTGCAACTATGCCATCAGGTCCTGGCGCTTTATTGCATTTCATTGCTTTTGCAGCATCCATTAGTTCTTCTTCTGTGAATGGGACAGGTTCCGTTGCTTCATGCTCGAGTTCTTCCCTCTTAACACAGTGTGTTGGAAAGAGTGTGTCGACTATTTTGCTTACCACTTCGGTTTCCAAATCAGCAGCAGGGGATTTGGCTCCTAGCTTTTTCATAACGATTTTGTAGCCCAACCCCCATGGGTTATTGTTTAGATCGAAAGTATAGCTGTAGCTACAGTTTTTTTTTTCTAGCTGTAGAAATAGAGTCAATGATCGAAAGTAAATAGAAACAGGTAAAGAAGGTAGCGAAAAATAGAAAATAGTTTAATATTAAACTTAAATATAACTTACATTTACATATTTTATTTTATTCATTTACATTTTCATATTTATATATTTTATTTTATTCATTTACCTAATTATAAATTATAATATAAATTTATTATTAATTTTCATTTATTAAAGTAATTTGCCAGAATCTGGCTTGACAGATGGGCTATGTCGCAAAAATTAAGTGTTGATGATCATAAATGGTTAGATGAAGATGAAATTAAATACTTTAGTAGGGTAACTGCGGGTATTGTGGTATAGGCGGGTAATGTGGTATAGCAGCTTTATTCGAAAACTAAAGTCGTGGAAATAACGGGACCAAGTTAGATATTTCGGCATTCTCAGAATCTTAAGAACGCGTGATTTGATTTGTGTTTTGCAAAGCATACAATGAGTCAGTTGTAAAAAAATCGCGTGGTTGTGTGGTTGACATTTTTTTGTGCTCAGTGGAAAATTTCTGGCAAATTAAAATCCTGTGCTTTAAACTGTATTTATCCATCGGGAAGTAATAAGTGAGTTTAATACTAGTGAAGCATATAAGCAATATTTTTGTATATTTGGTCGATATTTAATTATTCAAAATTAATTTGTTCAAACTCTAATGCGGCTATTGTGGGATGGGTAAAGGCGGCTAAAGTGGTATAGTGTACCATATTACCCTCTCGATCAAAAAAATGCCGAAGAAAATTGAAATACCAAAATGGAAAGCAGAGGATATGAAAAAAGCTATCCAAGCGGTTAGAAAAGGTGAAATGGGTATTCTCTTGGCTTCCAAGACATTTAGTGTCCCCCATACCACTCTGCAGCGCATGGCAAGAAGCGAGAAATCCATCGAGGAGCTGTTGACAACTAAACTTGGCCGGGCTCCGATTTTAACAGCGGAAATTGAAAATGACTTAGTTAAATATTTACTAGAAATGGAGTCAAGGTACTGGGGACTAACACGCGCAGACGTGCGGTCATTGTGTTATCAAATTGCCACAAAAAACAACATTCCCAATAAGTTCTCCGTTATTAAAGAGTGCACTGGCAAGGATTGGCTAAAAGGCTTCTGTAACCGACACCGAAATGTTCTGAGTTTTCGAAAGCCAACTGGAACAAGCGTCGACCGTGCACGTGGTTTTTCTCGAGAAAATGTTGATATATTTTTCAAATTGCTGGAAGAAGAAAACGGAAAACATAATTTTCCGCCTACTCGTATCTGGAACGTTGACGAAACCGGAATATGAGTAGTTCCTTCGCAACAGGCACAAATAATCGCTCGGAAAGGAAAAAAACAGATTGGAACAATGACTTCAGCTGAGCGAGGATCGCTTGTTACAGTCATCACTTGCATGAGCGCAGGAGGTGGTTTCGTACCACCAATTTTCATCTTTCCACGAAAAAACCATAACCCTCTTCTAATGAAAGACGCTCCTCCTGGCTCAAACTCGGCGTGCCATTTGTCTGGATGGGTTCAGATTCCCATCTTCACGAAATGGTTCAGGCATTTTTTAAGCGTAACGAAACCATCTCCGTCTGAACCTCTGCTTCTTATATTAGATGGGCATTATAGCCACACACGCAATATAGAAGTTATTGATCTAGCTCGCGAACACAATGTGACTATAATTTCTTTGCCACCCCATTCAACACACAAACTTCAACCGTTGGATAAGGCTTTTATGGGACCTTTTAAGAAGTACTATAATGACGAAATAAGACGATTTATGCGTGAACAGGGCAGAAAAGTTACACATTTTGATATCGCAGGACTATTTACTAAGGCCTATTTGAGGGTTCAAACTGGACAAATGGCAATAAATGGTTTTAAAGCCACGGGGATTTATCCGTTTGACAAACATATTTTCACAGATGCAGATTTTATAGCTGGGAACTCATCATCATCAGGTACAATTCAGTTTTAAATATAAAAAAATCTTGCTAGATATATTGTCTTCTCAGAGGATCCAGTTGAAACTATAAATTCAACGACAGAAGAAACCCCAAGCGCATCAGCCATGGAAATTGAGCCTGAAATTCGTAAGTTTCGAAATAAAATCTATGGAAATTTTAGGAACGCTATTTAATTTGTTTATAGAAGCAAGCACAAGCCGAGGACTCGGTACTCCCTGGGAAATATCTCCACCACCAAAGCTACGAGATCCACCACCTAATCGGAAAGGCCGGAAAACAAAGGCAACTGTTTTAACAACTTCGCCTTATAAGTGTAATTTGTTACAGAGCATTGAAAGCATCCATCCCCAAAACCCTCTAATAAAAAAAATATTTCTACCAAATCGTTTGTTGACTCGCATTCAAGTGACAGTGAAGAGGAGTTTCCAGATGTTCCACCAACAAAAGAATCGCCTTGCAACTACTGTGGCAAAATTTATGGGCAGGATATAATAATGAAGCCTTGGACCTCTTGTCTGCAACGGCCCACGAAAAGTGTATTCCCAATCGAAGTGCTATTTTTCTTTGCGATTCTTGTAAGTAATATTGTAAGTAATACTCTTACAAGTGCTATGAATTTTATTGTTGCGTTTTTTGTCAATTGAAGCTTAAAATATTTTTGTTCAATATGTTTTAATTCAGTTCATATTCCTTTTTTAAATGGTTCGCAATAAAATTTTAGTTATCAATCAAAAGTAACTGACTTATTATTAAAAGCATCATATGCGGGTAATGTGGTATACTATACCACATTACCAGAATAAGGTATACCACATTACCCGCCAATTTCTTCAAGGGCTTGTTTCCGTCTTTTGCAGTACTTTCTTAAATATTTCTGAAACTCGCGGCTCTAAGGCTTTTGAAGCTGGGTTTATTTGAACTTAATAACGGTAGCATATTATTGATAAATTTTCATTCAAATCAAATAAAATTTAACGATTTTATAGACGAAAATAAAATGGGTATACCACAATACCCGCAGTTACTCTAACATTAATAATATTTTAAGTAATAATTTTGATGATAATATTATTGGATATACTTTAGATGTTGATATAGACATTCCTGGTGAATTACACAACTTTTTTAGTGACAATGCTGTAGCACTTCATCATTATGTTCCACAATTTGAAGATTTATCACCACTTCAAAAAGACTTAATTAATAAAGGGAAAATTAATGTGTACGTTGTTACAAAAGAAAAATTATATAATTGATATAAGATTATTAAAAGAATATTTAAAAAATGGAGTAATTTTAAATAAAGTTCACAGAGGTATTAAATGTAGACAAGAAGGATGGTTAAAAAATTATATTGAAAAAAATACAATACTTAGAAAAGAAGCTAAAAATGATTTTGAAAAAGATTTTTTCAAACTTATGAATAATAGTGTAAGTTGATTTAGTTTATTGGTTGATTTATCTTTTGAATACACTGGGGGCTTCTAACCGATGCTTGCTGCTTGAGTAATTTCACAACTTCACTTGTTGGCTGCTTGAATCTTACTAAATTTTATTCAAATTTTATTTTGACGCTAGCCTTTTCAGATTTGCTTAAAACTAGGAGTACAATAAATGCTTGCTTAATTCTAGGAATACAATATTGTTTTCTTAATTCTAGGAACTTAGTTGCAGCTGCACTTGCAGCCATAGCTGCTGCTGGCATTGCTTAACTCTAATGTAAACCAATATAACGAGGGAGTCAAGTGTTTACTTATAGCGTGGGAGTCAACTGTTGACTCTCCCCCCCTCTTAAATGTAATCGTCCGCAATTACTCGCCGTTGTTCACGTCATTTGCATTGACCTGCCTCAACACCTCTTCAATGACGAAGTTATTTCCTAGTTGAGGCTGTCTCCTCGTCCAAATTTTAATATTTTTATTATTGAATAGTTTTATGAGACATACTATAATTAATATTACATTGAATATTAATAAAAATGTTCCGTTAACCGAAGTTTCACTATTTTTTCCATCCCTTATGACAAACTGATTATCGTTTAATATTATTACTCCTTCTTTGACTTTTTCTATTGCTTTGCACTTTCTTGGGTTACTTGTGTTGCAGCTTGCGGCATTTTGGTTAAGTAGATCTAACAAGCAACCGTCTTCCTGCATTATTTGGCAAAAATTAATTGTTGTCTTGTTATTACAGTTTTTTAGCAAATGAAATTGATTTGCGTTTTTTCCCACCATGTTAGATTCAAGGTTGACAATTTTTTTGTTCTTAATTACAGGTTTTACAATAAACTTCTTTAAATATTCCTTAATTAATGGATACTGGATTACAAAATATATGGTCTCATTACTTAACACTACTTTTAATTTAGAATTACTTAGTATGTTTGTTACACTAACCTTATCTTTAACATTTGAATCAATTATATTACTAGTAACTCATTATTAGATAATAATAAAGGGTTTACAATATCCATTTTTGCCATAACAATTGAATATATTATATTATGTAATTCTAAAATAATTATGTTATTCCTATGTGAAATAAGCTCGAAAAGATTGTCTTCTTTGGTTATTGACTTTTCCATTTGTAACTCATAAATTTTTTTTGTTAATTCTTTAATCTTATTTATAATTTCTGCATTTATTGTTACCTGCTCATTGTTGCTTTCAATTAATGCCTCTGTTCTTACTTTCACATCATAAAAGTCATAAAAATCGGGTGTCCCTGCGACATATTTGAGAGCGGTGCCTAAGTATTTGATGCTACGGGCTTGTCTATGATGTAGTGCTAATATGTTAACCATTTTAATAATTTGTTCCGAGTCTATTTCTATTGTCTTTTGTAGTTCCTTGTATGAAAAGTCGTTGGCCATTTCCAGACATTCATGAGCAATTCTAGAGAAATCTTTTAGTGTCGTTTTGTGAATTAGATACTTTGTTTCCTCATATACTGCAACTTCGCCATCCTCTATTAAAATGTATGATGAGTTTGAATAATCTATGATTTTTGCCGCCGTAACGGTGAAATATAGCCCGAAATTACCGAATATTATCTTTGTGAATCTTTTTTCCTTCTATCTTAACAGTAGTACCTAAATCTTCTTCAACTATCTTTTCAACATAGATATTAGACAACTTATTTCCTAGTCTTTTATTAAGTTTTACGTACACTATGTCTCCTACATTGTATGTTTTATACTCCGCATTTTTATTATGATATTTATATATCCTTCATCATTATTTTCCTGTCGTAAATTACTTCTATTGGCTTACAGTTCGTTACCGAGTGGGCTGAGTTGTTATAATTAATTGTCGCTAACAGGATTGCTTCTACCACATTACTCGTGTTTTTTTCATGTTTTATACACCTGGCTATTTCCGTTAATGTGCTATGAAAGCGTTCTATTTGACCGTTAGATTTCCTGTGGTAGGGTGGCACTTCGAACTGTTCTATTCCGTGATTATTCTTAACGTACCTTTTCATTATTTCTGATTTTAATGCTGGTTCGTTATCGCAAGTCAAAATTTTTGTATTAGGGAATATATTTAGGATTTCCATTAAACCCACTTTAATGTCGGGAATTGTTCTGGTTTCCAATTTTTTTACAACCGCAAATTTTGAAAATTTATCAATACACGTTAAAAATTAATTTGTTGCTGTGGAGTAAATGTCTATGTGTAATATTTCTCCGGGTCGTGTTGGAATCGGCGTTGCTTCGATTGTATGATTTTTTGGGTTTCTATTATATTGCAAATAAAACACGTTTTACATGATTTTATTAGTTCGGTCAATCTTTTCCTTATATTCGGAAAAAAATAATCCTTTGTTATTTGTTTATGATTTTCTTTAGCGTTCCTGTGTGCTCTGTTATGTTCATTATTTAAAATTTCCTCTTGATCATCCTTATTCGTTACGTCTATTACTGATTTTTGCGTATATGCAAATTCAACCCCCTGAAAATTTTTTAACAGTATTTCTTGTACCTGTCCAAATAACATTCATCGCAATAAAATGCGTTTACCACATCAGCTTTTATAGTTTCCCTAAGCAATTTTATCAGGCCCTGATCGTTTGTATAACTTATCTCATGCCGCGTATACCTCTGAAACAATATTTTTGATTTTTTCCTGTCTTCATCGCCTCTGGTAATTATAATTTGATTTCTGAAACTGTTTAAACAAGTTTGCACTATTTTAATGGTGGCCGTTAAAGATAGCTGCGAATGTGAGCCATATTCAGATAAATGATTTAGAGTTTGTCTCGATAAAGCGTCCGCCACCAAATTTTGCTTTCCAGGTTTGTAAAAAAATTTGGAAGCGAACTCTTCTATAAAAGCTCGCCATCGCTTAATTTTGGAGTTAGGATTCTTGTCCGACATTGAATATGTTAAAGGCTGATGGTCGGTAAAGATATTTAGTCCTTTACAACCATATAAATAATTTCTCAAATTCTTTATGGCCCATACTATTGCCAGTAATTCTTTCTCGTTAACCGCGTAGATGGATTCTGTTTTGGAAAGTGTTCGCGAAACAAATTAAATTGGTGAGTTGTTTTGGGATAATACTGCACCAATTGCCTGAGATGATGCGTCAATTGTTAAATCAAAGGGCTTACTGAAGTCCGGGTACAACAAGGTTACCTGTTTTGATGTAAGAATTTCCTTTAACTTTTGAAATGCTTTACTTCCCTCTTCGTCAGGTTCCACAGGAATTTTTTTTGATTGGTTCGCACTAACATTGCCATTTTCACCTCTCAAAAATTTTGTAAGAGGTTTCGGGATGTCGGCATAACCTTTTATAAATTTTCTATAGTAACCTGTCAGCCCGAGGAATGCTCGGAGGCTCCGGATTGTTCTTGGTTCCTCATACTCGAGAATACATTTAACCTTTTCTGGTGAAGTTTTTAACCCCTCTTTGGATACAACGAAACCCAAAAACTCGGTTTCCTCTTTAAAAAATTGCAATTTTTCTATGTTTACTTTCATGTTTGCTTTATTTAATAAAGCTAGAATTTCCTCAATATGCCTTAAATGATCGTTTTCATTTTCTGAAAATATTATAATGTCATCCACATATACGTGACATGATTTTCCAATTTTTGGTCTTAATGCATCATCTACTGTAAATTGAAAAATAATAGGCGCATTTTTTAGGCCAAATGGCATACGACAAAATTCGTATTTTCCATTATTTATGCTAAAAACTGTTTTTTTCCTATCTTTTTCATGTAGCAGGATTTGATGGAAGCCCGGTTTAAGGTATAGCGTGGTGAAATATTTCGCCTTGCCTAAATTAGATAAAATAACTGAAGTTTCCGTTATAGGATATTTGTCACTAGCAGTTATGTTATTTAGTTTTCTAAAATCTATGACCAATCTTTTCTTTTTTTGGCCATTATCGTCTAAACCCTTTTTGTCAACTACCCATACTGGGTTGATATAGGGCGACTTGGAAGGTTGCATAATACCGTTCCCTAACAATTCCTTGATTTCCTTATTAACATATTCACTTACCGCCATTGGAAATACTTATAGTTGCTACTACATTTGTGTTATACGCTAATTTAACATTTGGGTCTGCGAAAACTTTCTTATTATCGCTCAATATTTCATAAAAGCCTTTACATATGAAGGCAGGTAATGCTCCAGTTCCAACTGATTCACATTCGCGCAACTTTTAAATTTTAACGGTTCTATGCCGTTGTTAAAAGTAAGTATTTCTTTTTTCGCATCGATAATTCCCCCTATTTGTTTAATAAAATCGAATCCTATCATACCATCGAACGACTGAAGTTCGGGTAATATAATATATAAAAGTAAGAATACTCGTTGAACACGTTCATCAGACATTTTTGATTTATAATCAATTTCCTATTCACTGTCTTTAAGGTAAACGGTTTCTCAAGTTCCTTAACCCCCTTTAAAAATGTTGCATTCTTTATATAGTTCTTGGCACTACCCGTGTCCAAAAGAAATTTAAGCAGCTTACCATTTAAGTGCTTCTCAATATATGGCAGGCGCGATTCTAACCTAAAAAATTGCATTCGTCTGTTTCGATATGATTTATACGCTGTTGGTTATTGGATGCTTGTTGTGTTCTCCCGGTAGGCCTGTTTTCATTATTAAAAACATTGAACCTGTTTCTATCCTGTATCCGGTTGCTAAAAATATTTGATCTATTTATATTGTGACTATTCATTGTTCTGTTTTGGGCAAAAGTATTCCCCGCTGTCCTTACAAACCGTCTGGTGCTTGGGTCAACCTCCATTGGCACAGGGATCTGTGAATTGTCAATTTTTTATTCGCTATATTAGATATACTTTGGTAATGCGGAGAATAATTATATCTGTACATCCTATGATGGGAATTTTCAAAAGCATTTGCCAAAGCATATCGAGCATTATTTGATACGAGTTCCTGCGCTAATGCCAGAGTACTGGGCAGATTACCTGGTTTCGAAGAAAACAAGATATTACACAGTGGTTTATTCAATCCAGATATAAACACTCGAAGGGGTCACTACGATATTTGTCGTTTAGTGATGTAATAAGTTCGGAATTTCCCTCATGAGTCATTATCACTTTATTTATTTTAAGGGTTAGTTTCTTCTCTACCTCCTCATAAAATTTGTTCACACTCATGGGTCCCTGTCTCAAAGTCGATAATTCTTGTTCTATTAAATGAATCGGGCGTTTATCCGAAAACGCGAAATCAAGTCTGGCTATTATCGCTTGAAAATTCAGTACTGTGTTAAAAGAAGCTAACGTGGCATCGGCGCGACCTACAATTTTATTTCTTATAATTGCAACTACCTGATAATACCCGCAAACGCCGCCTGCCTCCATGAAACATAACACGCTTTATCACCGGCAAATTCAGGTAATGTCTTGACAATATCTAAAGGCTCTTCGCAAGTCACACCGGTAACTACTGAAATTGGTTCATATTCCTTTATTTGATTTGGTATTTCTAACCTGCCCACTCTTTCTGTTAATTCACTTATATATGCTTGCAGTGCTTGTGTTACCTTATTTGCGAAGGCATCAAATAATTCTTTTACTTGCGTCTCATTCATTTTGAGCTTAATTAACTTTACCGAATGTAATTTTTCACTAATTGAGATTCACAATTTCTTGTTACAAATTCACTTTCTTAATAGCTAAATAAGAGCTTACAAAAAAGAGCTTACAATAAAATCCACATCGTTGGCAGGAGTAAGTTGATTAAGGCCTCCTGATTCTCTTATGACGGGTCAGAGTTGAGTTCCTTTCCGTTGGGCGCCAGTTGATTTAGTTTATTGGTTGATTTATCTTTTGAATACACTGGGGGCTTCTAACCGATGCTTGCTGCTTGAGTAATTTCACAACTTCACTTGTTTGCTGCTTGAATCTTACTAAATTTTATTTTGACGCTAGCCCTTTCAGATTTGCTTAAAACTAGGAGTACAATAAATGCTTGCTTAATTCTAGGAATACAATATTGTTTTCTTAATTCTAAGAACTTGTATATGGTAAGGAAATGGAAAATGTTAGAAATAGACCTAGTGTTAGAATAGTTAAAACTGAAAAATAAGAAAACAAATAAGTAAAAATACATATCAATCAAGAAAAATTATATCAAGAAAAATATGTGTGTAGTGTTTGGTAAAAATTCCAATATTAAACTAAATAAACCTGTCTTAATATAAATAAGCCTGTCAAAATATTTTAGATTTATCAAAATTATTAATGTTAAAAATATATATACAATTGAAAAATAAATTTGGTAATAGAATGAAGTTATTAGGAACAGATTCTGATTCATTTATTCTTTATTTCGAAGGAAAATTTATTGGTGATGATTTTGATATTTACGCTGAAATGAAAGATGATTTAGATAATTATGATACCAGTGACTATATGGCTAATTTTCCAATTAAAAATTAAAAATTTAATATTAACAAAAAAGTACCAGGAAAATTTAAAGATGAATATAATGGAGTACCAATTAGAGAATTTTGTGGACTTAGAAGTAAAATATATGCATTTAAAACAGACGTTTGTGATAAAAAAGTTTGTAAAGGAATAAAGAAAAATAATATCAAAAAGTTAACAATTGAAAATTATAAGAATTGTTTAATTAATTTAGAAAATAAAAATGAAACTCTTCATTATATTAGATCATATGATATGAAACTATATACTATAGCAGAAAATAAAATAGGATTGTCACCCTATGATGATAAGTTTCATTTTAATAAAAAGTTGAATAATAATGAAATACAAAATAAGTTAAATAATATTGACTCTGTCAACAGTTTCCGAAGGAAACATACTTATAAATTACCCTGGGGACATTATGAAATAGGAAATGTAGGTAACTAAAACGAACCCCCCTCTCTATTATACATTAATATTAACTTAGATTATTTTAAGTGTTTTGATATTTAAATTATTAATTACATTAGATTAAGTTTTTTTTAATTTCCAAATGAAATATGGTGTGAACATATTTCCAAAAGGAAACGCTTTTAATTTTTATTATTATTATTATTTTTTATGGTTTTTTTAATTTTTTTGCATTTAGATAAGCATATATTTTTTAATTATTTTTCAATTATATTCGTTTCAGTCTGTAGTTTACTTTTTTCAATATTTGGTTCAATTTTTTCAATATCTGATTCAATTTCTTCAATTTATTTTTCACTATCTGATTCAATTTCCTCAAGATATTTTTCACTTTTTTCAATATCTGATTCACTTTTTTCAATATTTGATTCAATTTCTTCAATATCTGTTTCACTTTTTTCAATATTTAATTGTTTTATAAACTCATCTACTTGAATACCTTTACCAATCTTATTATTAGTTTCATCCTTTTTTTTAGTAGTATTATTTGTATTAATATTGTCTTTATTTGGAAAACTAAATCTTTAAGATAATTATCGGTTAAAATTTGCTTTTCTGAATAACTATCCAATTGTTTTTCTAAACTGTTTTTAAAATTTTCAATGTGTGTATTTATAAAATCTACTTTATTTAATTATGTCAATAATATTAGACTTATTATGATTTATATTCTTTTCTAAATGTTCTATTTCTATATTTAAAACAAAAATAGCTGCCGCTTTATTTTTTAAACATTTTTCTAGTTCTGCAACTTCTTTTTGAAGTAGTTGATTTAAATCTACTAATTTACTAACACTCTCTTTTGATTGATCACTATTTAAACGAATTTCTTCAACATCATTTTCTAACGATATTATTCTATTAAGAGAATATTTGTTAGATGAATTTAATTCTGAAAAAGATTTTTGTCCAAACTTATCAATTCCCATTTATTAGAATACAATTTTTTAAATTTATTTAAATATATGTTTAATTTAATTAAACAGTTAATTATTTAAATTTAAATATTTCATTGCCATATTTCCAATTTTTTCTGAAATAAATTGTACTGGTGTAGATAAAGTTTCATTTGCACTACGAACAAGAGCGTTTTTTGATGTTGACGAACATGTGCTAGCTGTTGGTGTACCTGGCAAATCCTTTTCAACTAATTGCTTTTTATTAACTTCGTTAGTTTGTAAATTATATTCGCTTTCCAAATCGTTTCCTTCGGAAACATGTTTGATATTGTTAATTGGTTTCGAAGTATTTTCATGTCCATCTATTGTTTTTTTATATAATTGATTTGATTGATTTAAGTCTTCTATTAAATTTTTAAAGCTATCATTTAAATTGTGATTATTAATAACTGATTGATTTAATGATTGAATAATTGCTTGAAGATCTTCATTAATTTTTTCTTGTTTTATTACTTTATTTAAATTATATTGTTGAAGTTTATTTTTCAACTCTTTTTGTGTTTTAATATATTCTATTAAAACTTTATCTGATATCATCGTTATTTATAGGTCTATTTATAAGTTCGTGCGGTTTTACAACAGATGGCGTAACTTGATTATTATTCCATCGATCCACATTTCCAAACATTCATTGGAGAGCTACTGTCGTAAGGCACAAACGTCAGTATAAGTTTTTTATTTGAAGCGTAAACAACAATATTTTTACCACACTTGAAAATGTCGAATTTCGTGCCAAATAATGTGTTTTTGCGGGGAATTCTTCTTCATTATTTTAATATGAAGAAAAAAGCAGCCGAAAGTCATCGTATCTTGGTGGAAGTTTATGGTGAGCATGCTCTATCTGGGCGAACGTGCCAGAAGTGGTTTGCACGCTTTAAAAGTAGTGATTTTGGCTTGGAAGACGAAGAACGCGAGGGTGCGCCGCCAAAGTTCATGGATACCGAATTGGAGGAATTGCTCGATCAAGATCCGGCTCAAACGCAAGAAGAGGTTGCAAAAACTTTGGGAGTTGATCAATCAACCATTTCCAAACGTTTAAAAGCCATGGGAATGATCCGAAAGGTAGGCCATTGGGTGCCGTATGAATTGAAGCCAAGAGACGTTGAACGCCGTTTTATGGCATGCGAACAACTGCTTCAACGGCACAAAAGAAAGGGTTTTTTGCATCGAATTGTGACTGGCGATGAAAAGTGGGTCCATTACGACAATCCAAAACGTCGGGCAACGTATGGATACCCTGGCCATGCTTCAACATCGACGTCGGCGCAGAATATTCATGGCCTGAAGGTTATGCTGTGTATCTGGTGGGACCAGCTGGGTGTTGTGTATTATGAGCTACTGAAACCGAATGAAACGATTACGGGGGATGTCTACCGACGACAATTGATGCGTTTGAGCCGAGCACTGCGAGAAAAACGGCCGCAATACGCCGATAGACACGACAAAGTTATTTTGCAACATGACAATGCTCGGCCACATGTTGCACAAGTGGTCAAAACATACTTAGAAACGCTCAAATGGGATGTCCTACCCCACCCGCCGTATAGTCCAGACCTTGCGCCATCCGATTACTATCTCTTCCGATCGATGCAACATGGCCTGGCTGACCAGCACTTCCGTAATTACGATGAAGTCAAAAAATGGATCGATTCGTGGATTGCGGCAAAACCGACCGAATTTTTCACAAAGGGAATCCGTGAATTGCCAGAAAGATGGGAAAAAGTAGTAGTAAGCGATGGACAATATTTTGAATATTAAATTTGTAACCATTTTACGTCAATAAAGTTTCAAATTTCGAAAAAAAACCGCACGAACTTATTCATAGTCCTATAATTAAATAAATTAAAAAAATTTTTTTTAAATACATATATAGAAATGGAAAAAGATAAATCAAATTATAAAAAAAAATAATGATTATCAAATAGCAAACGAATTGCATAAACCAGTAAGAAAAAATTTTGAAAGAAAAAAAATTATTACTAAAGGCATAACTGAACTATGGGCAGCAGATTTACTAATTATGACAACTGTTAATGTTAGAATTAATAGAGGATACAAATATAGGGTTTTTCAGTAAGAGCGCTTCAACTTTTGAACTTTTTTGAATAAAACACAAACGGTTTGACTTTTTTAACTAATTTTTGGAGTTTACTCCTTAAGAAACGATATATAAGGCCCATGGTATGAAATATATGGGAAGTAAAATCGTGAGTCACCGGAAGTGTACGCTGACGGAAATGACGCGTTGCCCTTTTCTCTTTTGCTTTGAGTTTTTGATGGTTTATTTAGTTGGTAAGTGTTTATTTTAAATTTTTCCAACGAAGACACAAACCACCACTTTGAATATTTGAATATTATCTGCGCAGCGCAATAGTGCAACAACAAACCATACAGCAGCTACTCAGTGTTTTTGCTACTACATTTCACCTCAAACTGTGCATGTGTAATTGTGCCTGCGAATGTTTTGTTACAATGGAGAAACTACTCACAGTACTTACGTCAAACTGTGGCTCATCATCATAAATGTGTGGCTTACAAAGTATATTCACTAATTTTGCTAATAGCATAAACGCCTCTGTTAGCTATCCTACATAAAAGTAAATTTTGGTAACTGTGCATGTTAATTATTAATTGCGCAGTTACCGTGTAAAGCAAATTAAACTTTAGAACAGCCATTTTTCATACGCCGCCGGCCAAGGCATCCACACCAGAGCAGCAATAGAAACTTGGTTAAGAATTTGCGCTAGCTAAGCTTCGCACCATTTCTGGTTCCATTTTGCAAAGACGCTACTACAGTGCACATCAAACAGTGGACGAGTAGGTAGCAGCACAACGTACCGGAAATTTTACCCAATGCACGTTTTAAATGAGTTTCTGCAGAGAATGTTAATTAACATGCAAGAGAATTCTGCATTCTGTTGCATATAATTAACATTATCTGCTGCTACAAACCTTTCAAATCTCAATTTTACTAAAAATAGTTAACAGTAACATTTGCGCCTTCTCATCTCATTAAGGGGGAACACCACTGTGATTTTTATTTATATATATTATTTAAATTTATTTTTTTCCAGTAATATAGAAAAGGTCTTCATTTACTCCTTTTGCATATTAAATATATTTTTAAATATCACGGTAATCGTTCTTAAGGAGTAAACTCCAGTCGCGTGTCGGAGTTGACACATACACCTCTTTTTTTTTATTATCGAGGTGAAGCGCACCTATTGAATAACCCTATATATGCTTAATGTAATTGATACATTTTCTTAATTTGCTTCTATAGAACCATTAAAAAAGAAGGATGGAAAAACAACTTCTGAAGAATTTTAAATATTATTAAAAATGCAGGTTGTGCACCAAATTTACTTCATACATATTCTGGTAAAGAATTTCAAAAATATATATTTGCCAGAAGTTTTAGATAAATATAATATTAAAATGTATCAAACATTTAGTGAAAAGAAATCTTCCATTGTAGAAAGATTTAATAGAACCATTTCTGAAAAACTAAAACTATGATTTGAAATTCAGACAAATACTAATTGGATTGATAAAATATTATGATGCTTTCCATTTCAATTCAACCGGGCTATTCGGGTCATGTTCTTCGACTTCGCTGTAACTCAAATATGTTGCTCTCTGGTCAAAATAATGAGACACGTATTTTTTTGTTCGCCCGAAAAATTTTTTTTTCAAGATTTATGGGCAATTTTGTTTTTCGACTCAAAATCGATTTTTTTTAATTATATAAGAACATTTTTTTTTAATGCTCAGTCAGCTTAGTCAAAAATGAACCGATTTTAATAATTTTGGGTTCAAAATGATCGCGACTTCATGTAGAAATAATTGCAAAAAAGTAGTTGAAGATTTTTTATTTTGCAAAAAACAAAAAGTGCGAAAGAGGTTTTTTACTCAAAAATTCATTACTCAAAAACAACTCATTTTAGCTACTGGGCATTCAGTTAAATTGAAGTTTGAGGTGTTCTCTTGATTTGGAAAAAGTTAAAGAAAAAAAATACACTTTTTGAAATATTGAATTTCGAAAAAATTTCGAATTTTTTTTTTTTTTTTGCAAAATAAAAAATGTTCAACAACTTTTTTGCAATTGTTTCTACATTAAATCGCTCGTGCAAGTAATGACAATCATTTTGAACCCAGAATCATTAAAATCGGTTCATTTTTGACTAAGTTATGAGCATTTCAAAAAAAATTTTCTTACATAATAAAAAAAAATCGATTTTGAGCCGAAAAACAAAATTGCCGATAAATCTTGAAAAAAAATTTTTTCGGGCGAACAAAAAAATACGTGTCTCATTATTTTGACCAGAGAGCAACATATTTGTAAAGCCCCTTTGGTTTGGGCCGCTGTAACTGCAGATGATCACTGTCCAATCGTTTTCATCGAGCCTAGGTCAAAGTAAATGCGACATATTATCGGGAAAGTTTTCTGGAGGTTGCTTTGAAGCCGTGGGCAGACAAACATGAATGACAAGCCTACAGAATAATAATAAGTTTAACTTTTTTGTTTCAGATGTTCTGGAAAGCCAAAATCTTGTTGACAAGCCACCTATCTTTTTTTTAAGACGCTTACTTTGGTGTCACACTACTACAAAAAAATACTTAAGTAAAAAAAGAAATGTTTTTGTATACTATTTGATATCAATATAACATCTTCTTCTTAATTGGCGCGATAACCGCTTACTCGATTTTGGCCGAGTTTAACAAAGCGCACCAGTCGTTTCTTTTTCGTGCTGACGGTGCCAGTTGGACACACCAAGTGAAGCCAAGTCCTTCACCACCTGATCTTTCCAAGTCCTTCACCACCTGATCTTTCTTACTCTGCTACCACCAGCTGGTACCGAATCGAATACTTTCAAAGCCGGAGCATTTGATATGACCCAGTCAACGTAGCCGCTTGACCTTTATTTGCTGCGCTATGCTTATGTCGTCGTAAAGCTCACACAGCTCATCGTTACATCGCCTGCGATATTCGCCGTTGCCAACGTGCAAAGGTCAAAAAATCTAACGCAGAATCTTTCTCTCAAACACTCCAAGCGTCGCTTCATCGGATAATGTCATCGTCCAAGCTTCTGGGCCACACGTTAGGACGGACATGATGAGAGCCTTGTAGAGAGTTAGTTTCGTCCGTCGAAAGACGTAGCACTTGTTGGCAAGAGAGATTCTACGTTGGATTTCAAGACTGACATTGTTATGTTAATGCTGTATGTTAATCCTGGTTCCTAAATAAACGAAGTCTTTTACAACTTCGAAATTATAATTGTCAAAGGTGACGTGGGTGCCGATATGCGAGTGCGCCGACTGTTTGTTTGATGACAGGAGGTGCCTCGTTTTGTCCCCGACCTCGGAGAGGTCCTTCCCAATTCGGACGGCGCTTCTGGTATTGAACAACGTCATCTTCCAAAGCCGTATTAGTTTTGTATCGATACCAAATTCAATTTTTCTTTCGTGGGTCTTTTCCAAGATATGGCGTATTTTGAATATTTGGTCAATGGTAGACTTTCCTGGTCAAGTCTAAAGCCACACTAATATGGTCCAATCAGTCGGTTGACGGTGGGCTTTAGCCTTTCATACCATACGCTCGCTAGAACCTTATAGGCGATATTTAGAAGACTAATCCCGCGGTAATTGCCACAGATTGCAGGATCCCCCTTCTTATGGATTGGGGAAGGCACACTTAAATTCCAATATTTTACATAGGAGCTGATGCATACACCTTACCAGGTCCTCGCCGCCATCCTTAAAAACTCAGCCGGCAGTCCGTCCGCGCCTGCGACTTTGTTGTTCTTTAGCCGCGTTATCGCTATTCTTAACTCGTCATGGTCGGGTAGCGGAACGACAGCTCCGTCGTCAACGATTGGGGTATCGGGATCTTCATATTCTCTGTGACCTGCGCAGCTGTCACTGTTTAACAGGTTCGAAAAGTGTTCCCTCTTGATGTCAGTCACCAGTTCGCCGTCTTTGTTCTTACAGGAAAACGCCCAGTCTTAAAACCTTCTATAAGCCGCCGAACTTTCTGGTAGAATTTTCGGGCGTTGTTCCTGTTGGCCAGCATCTCAAGCTCTTCGCACTCACGTATTTCGGCCTCTCGTTTCTTCTTTCGGATATTACGTCTCTCTTCCTTTTTCAGCTCTCTGTAGCGATCCCACATGGCTCGCGTTGCGCCCGATCGCAGCGTGGCTCTATAGGCGGCATCCTTTCTTTCTGCGGCAGCATGACATTCCTCGTCGTACCAATTGTTTTTTCGGGCTCGCCGGAATCCGATTTCTTCTTCGGCGGCGGTACGTAGAGAACGAGAAATGTTGCTCCATTGTTCGTGCATGCCGGTTTGTTGGGCAGTACTCTCTGAGAGCAGGAGTGAGAGTCGAGTGGCAAATCCTCTGTCTGCCTGTTGTGATTGCAGCTTTTCGATGTCGGACGTTCTTTGCGTAGGTAGATGCACGTTTCTTGCTGCACAGAGGCGGGTGCGCAGTTTGGCTGCAACAAGGTAATGATCCGAGTCGATGTTGGGTCCTCGGATCGTACGTACATCTAATACACTAGAAGCGTGTCTTCCATCTATCACAACATGATCGATCTGGTTTCGTATTTTTCGATCAGGAGACAGCCAGGTGGCTTAGTGAATCTTCTTATGCTGGAATCTGGTGCTGCAGACTACCATGTTTCGGGCCCCGGTGAAGTCGATCAGCCTCTGTCCGTTACCGGATGTTTCGTTGTGCAGGCTGAATTTTCCGACTGTGGGACCAAAAATTCCCTCTTTGCCCACCCTAGCGTTGAAGTCGCCAAGCACGATTTTTATGTCGTGGCGGGGGCAGCGCTCATAGGAACGTTCCAAGCGCTCACAGAATGAATCTTTGGTAGCATAATATCCTTCTCTTCCGTCGGGGCGTGGGCGCAAATTAGCGATATGTTAAAAAAACGTGCTTTGATGCGGATTGTTGCGAGACTCTCGTCCACCGGAGTGAACGACAGTACTTGGCGACGAAGTCTCTCTCCCACAACAAATCCAACACCGAATTTGCACTCCTTTACATGACAGCTGCAGTAAACGTCACAAGGTCCTATGGTTTTCTTGCCTTGCCCCGTCCATCGCATCTCTTGAATGGCAGTGATGTCAGCCTTTACTCTCACGAGGACATAAACCAGCCGGGCAGAGGCACCTTCTCCATTGAGGGACCGGACATTCTAGGTGCAAGCCCTCAAATCGTAATCCTTATTTCGTTTGCAGTGGTCGTCATCAGTATAGGGAGGTCTTATCCGAGGCTTTTTTAAACTTTTCATTGGGGGGGATTTTTAAGTGGCGGGTGCCAAACCCAACGCACAGCCAGCTATCCTGGAATGTTTCGCCTTCTCACGTTAGCTCACTCCCGAACGGGTGTTCGAAAGCTACCCAGAGGATACGTGGGCTAATCCCGGGAGTTGTGAGCTGCTTGAACCATATGCAGAAAAATCGTTCTGGCCATTCCCAAGTGAATGGCGATCAGTAGCTTTCCCCAGTTGCGTGGACTTCTACACACGGCGTCATATATTCCATGATTTGAGGCAAGCGTTTACTTCGTCAGCAGCCGTTGATCTTGGAATTACTGGCAGTGTTTGGCGGAAGCCGCCAGACAGTAAAATCAGATGATGATTTTCGATGCTGATAAAACTTGATAATAATGATTCAAAGAGAATACAAATTACTGCGACTATATATTCCTGACAAAATTTATATTATCAAATTTTCTACTTAACCATAGACAAAATTACGTTTAGCTGTCATTTGCGTTTTGGTATTCCATATCAGACGCGTTTTTGTTATACTACATTTTATAGTGACTTCACGGAAACGCGTTCGAATGGGATAAAAAGTATCCTATGTCCCCCTCCTGGTTCTAAGCTAACTCTCCACCAATTTTCAGCCTAATCGGTCCAGCCGTTCTCGAGTTATATTGTAAATAATGTAACTAACATGACTTTCTTTTACATATATAGATGTAATACGAAATCTCTTTATGAATTCGGGAAAAGGCATAATGGTTAATGGTTGTAGAGGGTTAAGGAGTAGCCCTTTAGCACTGCGACCATATTGATCTATTGTGCACCCTATGCTGTCTATTGACTGTTAAGTGTGCTTATGAATTGTACCAGCTCCTTCTGAGGGAGTGATTGAAGGTCTTCATCTGTAATCATGAACTTGTTTAAAAACCTTTTTCTTCTATGCGTCAACCCCGGACATTCGATAATGAGATGTTCCATAGACTCCTCATCTTCGCAGCAGAATCTGCAGGTGCTGGTGTTAGTTATGCCTAATTTATGTAAGTGTTTGTTGCAGGTGAAGTGACCCGTGAGGGCGCCTGTGAGAGTGCGAATGCTCTTTTTGTTTAACGTGAGGGCCATGTTGGCTCTTTTAGCGTTGAAACTTAGGAACTTTTTGGAGTGTCTAAGACCCTCTACATTGTTCCAATGCTGATTTAATAGAGTTTTGGCCCAGTATTTTATTTTTTGTTTTACGTTGTTTTTGTTGAATCCGAACATAGGACTAGGTCCGATGAAGTTTTCATCTGCCCCTTTTTTGGCTTGAACGTCTGCCTTTTCGTTGCCGTCATATCCCTCATGTCCCGGTACCCAAATTAATGAAACATTGTTTTTGGATGCCAGATTATTGAGTGCCTTGTGGCATTCTAAGAGGGAAAAGGCATAAGAAGCATGTATAATCAACTTTTGAGAGTTGTTGGCACACCGGATTAGTGCATTTGCTGCAGAAAAAACTAGTTTTACGACGCAATTTATCGCCCAGTTGTAAACAAAATCTACAGTCTTTTCGCCTTGTGAGTGTATCAGCACCACTTCGTTGAGTAACCACACAAGTGTTCGCAAGATTTATTGCTCTGCCGAAGAACGATTCATAAGCTAAACGAGTTGTAAGCTGTGCGAGAATGTGTGGATTATTCATTCGGGTTTCAATGTTTGCGAGGACCAATGTTTTGGAAAACGTATTCAAAAATGTGGGTCTTCCATCTTTTCGAGTGATTCCCTCGTTTTCTTTACAAATCGTATAAGTGGCCAATGCCATTATATCAATAATATTGCAGAAAAATGCAAATGTCCAGCGTCTGGTTGGCCGTTTTGTTGTATAATGCGTTAACATTTGATCCATACAATCAACGCCAGCCTTGGCCATATTATAAAACAAAATTGCTTCTGGTTTCTTGGCTTCGCCTTCAACATTTTCTGTGTAATGAACGGTGGAAATCAAATTGACCGCCTTATTCATTTTTGGTACGTAACTGCAAAGTGAAACAAGATTGTCGAAAAAACTAAACATTGATGAAAGGACTGGCCTTTTATTGCTCTTCTTCACTTCTTCGGGAAAACATCTCTTATTTGATCGTATGGTGCCAACAAATGCGATACCAAGAGCAGCCAATCGTTGAGCGCCATTGAGTGTTGTGAAGAAATTATCGGCTATAATTGTTCTGCCACTGTTGGTGTAACGATTTGCAAAATCCATCAATACATTTTCACCTTGTCTCACTTCTCGCTCACCTCCTTTTTCCTTTCCAGTGTATACTTTTCCTTGTAATGGAAATTTAGTGTTCGAATCGCATGCCCACCATACTTTTATACCATACTTTGCCGGTTTCGATGGAATATATTGATCGGCCACGATATGGGAATAGCTGCTCATCGACGGTTACATTTTCATTGTTTCATAATATTTGGCCAAATTTTCATTCAAAAAATTCCATATAGTATATCAGGAATGGGAGCTGCTTTGTCAGTTTGTTGTCGAAACGCACGCGTACGACTATCATCAAAACGAATATGTCGGCACAAAGCAACGAACCGTTTGTGTGACAAAGGTGCACGGAATATTGGGAGCGTCACAAAATTCCCCAATCCTGCATGTTACTATGCGCAACACCAGAAGCCAAGAGAATTCCAATTAATGCATCCAACTCAGTACTGGTCAAATCAACCCATTCCTTTTATTTCGAGTCTGGATGTTGTTCATTCCATTTTTGGATTGCCTCTCGCCCATGTCGATTTGTTTCTGTAATGATGAGGAGTGAAATATTTTGTGAAAAAAAGAGCTTGAATACCTCGAGTGGAATGGTGTTTTGTGTTGTGGGTGCTCGAAAACGCATTATATTATGCTGACGAATGCGAGATGCAGCGGGCTGACCTTTGCTCCATTTGGTACCATCTTTGCCATACATAAAACCATCATCGATTTGATTCACTTCATCAACATCGTTCATCCCTTCTTTTCTTCTTCAATTTCTTCATCACTATCAAAAACTTCATTCGGTTCAATATTCACTTCATTTTCGATGTTCGATGCATCATCTTCTGGCAAATAATTGCCGTCTCTATCGTCGTCATCATCCTGAAAGCGATCGATATCCTCGTCTCCCTCTTTCTCCCGCTCAAAATCATTCAATAAAGCCGCTGATAATCGTGCATGAAAGTCCGTTCGGAGACTTCTTCTTTCCAATCGCGTATTATAAATAAATTCCACCTCATTATCTATTATTGGAAAAAAAGAAACGAATAAACAAACAAAAATTGACTCGCAAAAACGTTTACTCTCACAGTCGTTGTTGTCTATTCAGCGCTCTAACTACATCTGACTCTCAAACAGAAGCAGAACAAAAAAGTGAAATAGAAGAATTGACAGATGCAACAACAATGTGTCATATCTATAGGTATATATAAAAATTAAGCCGAAACAAAGTGTGCGTTTGTCCGGGGTAATCTCATCAACGCGTGTAAGGAAAACAATGAAAGTTTCACACATTGTTGGTGTTGCTTTGGCAAAGGTTTCTGTGAAGTTTGGTTGAAATCCGATAACGCGTGTGTGTGCGGTGCGTCAGTTAAGTGAGTGTGTTTTTGCTATTTGCCGCACGTATTTTTTGTACCGCACATAGCATTCATTAGAATTGAATACATTTTGGTCGTGTGTGTCTGGGCCGATTATGAATTTGGTATATATATATATATTTCCACGGTGAAGATTAGTATAATATGCTTATTGATTCCACTCGCCACCAGGTGGCGCTGCCGAAGGCCAAAACGAGGACCCGGGTAACCCTAGGATGTGTTTTTACATTGTGGGTATCAAACCAAAGCTACTGATGAGTGCTTTAATACAGAGTATTTTTTAGATCTCTGAGTGACCAGGGTCTCGAGATATAGCCGAAAAGTTGGACCAAGGTACCCTTGGATGTGTTTGTACAATATGGGTATCAGATAGAAGCTGTTGATGAAAGCTTTTAAGTGAAGTAATTTTTACTGCCCGTTTCCGGGATAAAGAAAGGAGATGGAGCTGGAGATGGAAGAGGAAAAAGAATAGCTACAGGAAGAGGAAGAGAAAGAGGAAGACCACTTATTATTAAAAATTAAAAAAAAATTCTAAAAAAATGTTTAAATGTTACATATACGCTTATTATATAAACGTTAATCTGAAGTCAGTTATAGTGAAAATTTCATTGTATCATTGCCGGCGTGATAGGTGATCGTTTCCCTAATTTTTTGCAGAAAGGTTATGCTAATATGAGATATTACCTATATCATTCATATATTTACGTATTACCTGTGTACTCACAAATATACGGTTGAAGCAAATATATGTCAGTTTTTTTACTTCGCCTGGAAAAGTTTATATCCATTTAAGAAGAGTAAATAGATCTTATTTTATATCAGACTTCACGCAAAAACGTCATTTGCACCTGAACACATAGCTGGGTTAAAGCGGGGGGGAATAGAACAGTTCTTTTCTGCATCTCCGCTTTTTCGCACACGTAATTGCAGAGAACGTTAAATATAGAGAATTCTCACGAGCTACGAATAGTGTGAATTGTCAAAAATGAAGTGTAACCACCGCCGGGGTATGGTGAAACTTTTAACAGAGCTGTTTACAGCGATTTCTCCTTTAGCATATTGGCCCTGCACAGTTTTTGGCTTCTGTAGGAAATCAAATTGACGAATAGCCGACGGCATTTTGCAAAGTATTTGCTTGTGCATTTTTATGTTCCCTTGATAAACGAAAATTTATTCAATTTGTATTTTCAAACAAAGATGAAAAAATGATTTGAATATTTATTATATACGCCAACATTTCAAATCAAAGTAACTTTAATATTTTGATTTAATTTAAAAAAATACATTATAAAACGACCTCTCACATTTTGGTATGTGCGTTTTAGTAAATTTAAAACTAAACAAATTTGATGAAAATTTTTACTAATTTTTTGAGTCGAAATCAATTCATAGCATACAAGTGTTTTGGTATATCGACATATGTATTTACATTTGAATATGCATTTATTTGTTCCTTTGGCAAACCAAATTTTTTTCAATTTACATTTTATTACAGGGAATAATAATATACATACATTTGTATGTATGCATTTTCTAAATAGTATAAAACTTTAAAATAAATAAAGGAAAACTTCAAAGAAACGTATTTGCATATATGGGACAACTAAGTTTAATTGCATCTTTATTAAATATAGTGTTGCACGCATATGTGTGCATTGAAGCAACATGACCTACCTCACGAGCATCGCCTTATATTTCATGTAAATAACCTAATGATCAAATTCCTGCCTCACAAATGCTAAAACAAATTTCTTTTGAATATTCATGTACATATTTGTATGTGCGTATGTACACTTGGTGCCCATATCCCTTCAAACAAATCAAAAAATTCTGTATACAAAACGCTTCATTACCAGGCACACAGGAAGATGGCATATGCAAATATAAATATGTGAATTGAATTCAAGCAAAACAATGCTTATTAATATACACATATGCATGTGCATACAACCGCACACACAGGGCATTCACTTTATTCCTCAAAATGCGTATGTCGTTCAAAGCTAAAATTCTATGCCTAGCGACTACAAGAACCAAATGCAGTCATAGACGCAGGCGTAGCGGCCATCATTCTAGTTGCCATAGCGCTGAACAGTCGCGGCGGCGCCGAACAGTTTCAACTATTGTACTGTACAACAAAAACTCATCATCAAAAAATTCATTGATAAACTCGAGCTCATACTTCTAAGAGCAAGTATTTTCATTCATAAAACGAGCCGCCCATATGTCAATTTTCTCGACCATTCGAAAATAGTCAATATTGGAATATTTCGCGTAGAATTATTTGCCAATATTTGATAAATCTTGAATTTTTGTCAAGTCGAGTGCCCGCGGCATCGTACATATGTATGCATCAATATATGTATGTAAATATGTCTTTCTAAATGCTCGACAGCCGCAGCTGCTGTGCGTCAAGTGCGCGCATGAGCATACAGTAAGTTGCAGAAGAAAACAAGTAGCTTAAAAAAAAGGTCTGATTCGAACATTTTAATACTAAGAGAAAATTTGGAAACAATTATTTTATGTTAACTGATAGTAGGCAAATAGTTAATTAGTAGATTACTTTACGTATGTAGTTTTGGAATTGATAAAAAGAGCACAAAACCTATGCATATATCTGCAAAGTTAGAAACTTACTCTGAAATCAGAGCATTTGAAGGTGCCTGTAAACATGTCAAGGTTACTGTACATACAATGCTGTGCCTATGAATGCGCGCTGGATTTCTTGAGAAGTTTTACCGTTTTATTTTGAGCTGTGGCTGGTGAGCATACATACACACAGCATACACATATGCGCAAATGTATATAAATTCACAAATTTACATTTGCATATGCCATCTTCCTGTGCGCCTGGTAATAAAGCGTTTTCTATAGAGGATTTTGATTCAGTTGAAGGGATTCAACAAAGTTTTACAGACACCAGATAGGCAGATATAACATATGTATATAATTTTGGATGATTTGGAAAATTCAAATATATAGGTCATATTAAAAAGCTACCTATCATTCTATGCTTCTAATCACCAACAAATTCTTATCGACTGATGCTAAATTTACATAATTCAGCCCCTTACTGTTAACTTTTGGTGAAAAATGTGGCTGTGGTGTACCACGCGCGCAAAACGAGTACCCCTCGAAATTCCATTCGTTCCTGTCATTGAGACTTTTCTATACATTAACGTTCTCTATAATTGTATTACCCGATTTACACGAGGAGACATCTGGAAGGGAAACATTTTGTTCGGTGGCGAAGGACGGTCGGGGAAGAGAGAAGGGATTTTGTCTCCCGTACTCGGCGACACGCTTTGCTCTTCTTATTCGTATTTCTTATCTTAAAGCAATTTTTGACAGTTGCTTCATTCGTTTTCTTCTTTTGTGGAAGAAAGTTCTAAGTTATGTTTTCATACAAACGGAAGATAACAACGATGACAAACATCCGAACGCTGCTTGGGAAATGCACGATTATTTTTGCTAGTAAATTAGGTATAATTTAAAATAGTTATGGGACATGTTTATGTTGATTTCTAATTTTTCCCTGCATTTCTAGATACTCAAGTTAATTTTAAGTTATATTAATTAATTAATTACATATGAAGTATTTTTAATTTAATTTTTTTTATTCAAGTATAAGAATTTATAAATATATTTCAATAAAAACAAACAACAAATTATTTATTATTTAACCAGTTTGCATTTTTCATTCATATATTTAAGAAACTGTTGTCGAACGCTCTCTGCTTTACATGTAAGCGCGTGCTAGAATACATCCGAACCAGACGATGCTACAGTATTAAATGTCAAAATGTCGCGGAAACATTTTTGCCCGTGTGTACGCGAATGAAACATCAAAAGAGAATTTCCAGTGTCTCCCTCCAGATGTCTCCTCGTGTAAATCGGGTCTATGGGATGAGTGCACGATGGCACATAAAAGTCACTGGAAGCGCTTGATAGGACATTACAAGATTTACGTAGTAAAAATTAAATGTTTGGTCGTGCCTTAGTGCTGCTGGCAGGTGATTTTAGACAAACACTGCCTGTTATTCCTCGAGCAACTGTAGCAGATGAATTGGTTCCATGTTTGAAATCATCATATTTGTGGAGACATGTTCAAACACTCAAACTAACTACAAATGTACGTGTTCTTATGCAAAATGATCCATCAGCTGCTGAATTTTCACAGCAATTATTGGATATTGGAAATGGCAAAGTTCCTGTTTGGATTTTTGAATTCCTTTGATTTACCTGGATTACCGCCACACATGCTTAACTTGAAAATAGGAGCACCGATTATTATGTTGAGAAACATAAATCAACCACGACTATGTAATGGCACTCGATTAACAGTTAAGAGATTGATGAATAACGTCATTGAAGCAACAATTTTGAATGGAAAATACTCTGGTGAAGACGTTTTAATACCGCGAATACCAATGATACCATCGGATATGCCGTTTGAATTCAAACGTCTTCAATTTCCTGTTCGCCTTGCATTCGCGATTACTATTAATAAGTCACAAGGCCAAACTTTATCAATTTGTGGTATTGATTTGGAATACCCATGTTTTTCTCATGGCCAACTTTGTGTTTCATGCTCAAGAGTTGGTAAGCCATCGGTATTGTTCATTTATTCAACACCGCATGGAAAAACGAAGAATATTGTATACTAAAGAGCATTACAATAAAAAAAGTAATAAAGTAAATCACATCAAACGTTTTTTAATTGCTACTACTATTTAAAACTTCTTTCATTACTATTCATGCGCGAGAATTTTTATAAAATACACACAATATTTTTCGGCTTAATTTAATTAATTAATCTAGATTTTTTTAAAGACGACCAGCGGAACGGGCGGGTTTTCGCTAGTGTGAATATATAAATATATGGCATGTAAAACATAATATGTATATAAGAGAGGTAAAAAACCACATTGAATCAACAAAACTCATTACATTCCATATGTTTCCATACAAAATATATAGAGGTCTGGTCAGGCATCATGTGCGTGTACAAAGTTGTAAAGTTAAAGTCCTTTTTTCGACCTGTTTTAAGGACTTTTTTCAATTTTTTAGTGCATAGATCGAAAGAAAATTTAATTTTGGGAGGGTACCTGGAAGCATTTTTCGATATTTTAATAAGAAGTATGTTAAATTAAGCTCAAAATCGAAATATTCCTGGCCAGAACCATGTGCGCGTCCGAGGGCTAAAAAAATGCAAAACTCTTAATGTTAACTTTTGTGAAAAACGTAACACTTGTTTGTTTTGGTCCAACTTAAGTTCTATTGAATTTGAAATTTCTCGAAAACAAGTGTGTGAAATATCTTGAAACTCACTATTGAAAAACTGTTTCTATGTTAAGCTTCGGTGGCATTGGATGAAGTTGGTTGGAATATCTAGGCTACTTTTTTCTACAGTACATTTTTCATTAACATATTCAAATCAGAAAGTGAACGTAAGTATCATTTCGATTTTCTGTTGGGGTTTTTGAAGCAATTATCTTTTCCAGCTATTATGGACATAAGGAATTATTTCGGTGTTCCCGTTTAGAAGAGACTTCCGACGTGCCTTCTACCTCTTCATCCAAAAATACTATAGATGCTCAGGCTAGCTCGCAATAAGAATCTCAATCAACATTAACAATATCAATAAATGAGATAAAAGATTTACGTAAAAAGAGAAGAGAACCTATCAAACAAATAGTTTTGACGCAGTACCCTAAAAATAATAACCGTTCTTTTCTCTCATCATGGTTCCACGAATATAAATGGTTGATATATTCGGTGACAAAGGACGCTGCTTTTTGTTATGCATGTATGCAGTTTAAACCTTCAGATTTGAAGGATGTGGCATTTACTTTGAGTGGCTTTAGGAACTGGAAAAATGCAAAAGATGCTAAAAGAGGTTTTCCACGACATGAAAGGACAGGATGGCATGTTGAAGCTATGATTTTGTGGGAGGAAAAACTGAATCGGCAAAATACAATACAAACACAGAAATTTAAACTCTTGTCAATGACGTAACACTTGGTAAACATAGATATTACATAAAATCTATTATTGAAGTCGTTCAATTCCTGGCGACCAATGAACTTCCCTTTCGCGGATCTTTATTCATACAACTTTTCGAGTTCACGTTAAAAAAGGATAGTTTTTTAGCTAAGTGCAACGAAACTATTCCCAAAACTGTTAAACACACGTCCCCAGAAATACAAAACTAAGTAATTGTAATCATGGCTAAATCAGTTAGAGAATCAGTAGTTTCTGATGTGAAAAATGCGGATGTTGCACGATTTACGCTAATGGTAGACGGAACCAAAGACAAAAACAACCGAGAGAATATAGCTATCGCTCTCAGATACGTGAAGGAAGGAAAAGCTCGAAAATCATTACTCGATATTATTACAGCTTATGGATTGGACGCTAAAACATTCACCAAAAACAATTGAAACATTACGTGAGAATAGTATCGATTTGTCGTGTCTTTTGAGCCAATGCTATGATGGAGCTAATGTGATGAGTGGTAAAAGAGGAGATGTTTCTGGTCCTCTCGAACAACACCTAAATCGTAAAATTCCTTACATACACTGCTTCAACCATCGTCTCCATCTCGTTGTTGTAAAAGCAGTGTCTGACAATGATTCGCTGAGAAACTTTTTCGATATGTGTTTGATGTTACATGAATTTTTTCACCATCCCAAAATTTCTTCTTTATATGAAGGTAAAACCATAGTGCTATTGCTACCGCAACGATAATCCGGTCATTTTGCAATTACACAGGTTGTGTCATCTAATTACCCTGAAATAAATCGAGTGCTTGAGGAAGTAGTTACCCAGTCTAAATTGTTCAATGGAGAAGAAAGAGCAAAAAGTATTAGGATCAAAACAGTCATAAAAACGGAAGAATCTCGATTTTGTTTAATTTTTACTAAAAAGTTTCTGGGGATTTTTCATCCAGCGGACGCTGCAATGCAGTCATGAACAGCGAGCTTGAAAGACGGACTAGACGTCATAGAGTCAGTTCTTCAACAACTTCAAATTATGAGATCAAGCCGGAAGGAGTTTGAATTAATCTTGGAAGATGCGTATAAGCTCATAAGCCCATGACTGAACCTATGAACGAAACAATGTCCAAACGAAAAATTAAAACAACTTAGCATCCAATGTACTAGAGTCAAATAAGAAGCTGATCCAATGAATGCCTTGATCTTATAATAAACGATATCAAACGACACTTCTCAGAGAATCAAGAGCTAGTTACTGCGATTTCCAACATTAGTGAATTCAAAACGGATGATTTGAAGAGCTTTAGAGAACTAGTTAATTCGAAACATTTACCATCAACACAAAATTTGTCCCTTCCATTTCACTAGCACTTATAAATTTACATATTTACAGGTTTGAAAGTTCCCAGCGAAGAAGAATTGACAGTCGTGAAAAACTTTTTCAAGAATCGAAAGGAACAGGCTTACGATGGAACAAAGTTGGAAGTAGTTTTCAGATTTCGTGAAGCCTTCAGTGATACGTTCGAGCTGATGGCAACTATTGAGACATTTGGGTGCAGTACAGCAACTTGCGAATCAACGTTTTCGGCATTAACCGCAATTAATAGACAGCAACGCCTGTCCATGACCCATGCCCGCATGGCTGATCTCCTCTACTTAGCTTTTGAAAGACATCGCACACGTGCAATTAATATAGATATGATTCTCCGAAAATTTAATAATAACAAAAATCGTAGACTGCCATTGTACTAAGTATCTATTCTTAACAATATTTTTTGTATGTTTCTCTTAAGCATTAATTGAATTTTCTTATTTATTTTATTTATTATTTACTATTTAATTATATAATAAAATAATTTATTATAAAAAAAAATTGTTACATAAATAATTTTAACCAATTATTCATTTAATTATTTGTTTTTGCAAACTTTTAATCCTGCCCGTCCTTCGATAGTGTCTGCCCGTACAGTTGGTTAGGTCTGGCTACGGGTCTGCTTCGCTGCCGTACAGCAGAATTGAGCTTGTGGCCGCCATAATTAGCATTCTTCTGCTATGTGTTGGAACGCCGATGTTTGCCATTGATCTACCTTGCATACCCGTGACCTTTGCTGCTTTGGTAGCCGCATGCCGTATCTGGACCCAGAAAGTAAGCCTGCAGTCAAGTTGAATACCTAAGTATTTTACTACTTTTTGGCTCACTAAAGACGTGTCGCCTATTTGCATGCTGACCTCGAGTGGCATGTGACCTCGTGTCATAAGGATGGTCTCGATTTTATGTTTGGCGAGTTCCAGGCCGTGGTCCTCAAGCCATATCTGCGTCCTTATCATGACTTGGTTCAGCTTCCTTCTAGCGTCCTCAGTGTCCCGAGCTGGTATGACCGCCACTGTATCGTCCGCGTATCCTACTAAATATGTATTTTCTGGCATTTCTATGCTTAATATCTTATCGTAGCTCAGATTCCAGAGATCGGGGCCAAGAATAGATCCTTGAGCTGCGCCAGACGTTATCTGTTTTGTTTTCTGACCATCTGGTGTGCCGTACAGCAGTTCGCGCTCGCTCAGGTAGCTCTGGAGAATCTTTAGCAGGTATGCACGTATTAGAAACCTTTCTCGCAGTGCCTTTATAATGTCTGTCCATCGTAGGCGGTTAAAGGCGTTTCGTTTATCAAGCGTTGCCAGGACGGTGATGCGGTTCGGGTAGTGGCGTCTACGTTGAGCGCTGCTTACTACCTCCTCTATTGCGCCAAGGGTTGAATTTCTGCGTCGGAAACCGTATTGCCTTGCTAACAATTATCCTGGAGAAAGTAATTGAAGAAAACCCATCAATTACATTAAAAAATTAAAAAAAAAAATTTTGGAAATAAAAACGTCCACATGACCACGACAACGGTATTTAATGCATTAAAAGCTTTAAAAATAACATTAAAAACCGCTACAATGAACCTGGACCGTTTAAACTCCAAATCAAAAATTGAACAACGTAAAAATTATGCACTAAATTTTTCACAAAATGCTCAACAAACAGATGAGAAAATGATATTTATTGGTAAATCCGGTTTCAACTATCATCTTCGCAGAAACAAAGCTCGATCGAGGATAAATACTTCAGCCAATGTAATAGTTCCAACAATAAGTGAAAGAAATGTTTCATTAATTTAAGCCATGAATTTAAATAGTATTATACATTCTCAAATAATTTTTAACTCAACAGCAAATGTTTTTATAACATTTTTGATGGATTATTTAATAAACTTGCTGAAAGTAACATCGTAGAAGCATGGCTGGTTCTGCACAATGCCAGAATGCATAAAACTCGTGAAGTGCGCGAAAAGATCAGTGAGACTAATCATACGTTAATTTTTCTATCACCATATTCCCCCATGTTAAATCCTATAGAAAAGGTATTTTCAAAAATAAAATTGGCTACACGAAATTTGCTGGCCGATCCACAAAATAATCAAAATTTGGTACAGATTATTGAAGAATCAATGACCACTGTTACTTCTACTGATTGCATCAATTAGTACGTTGACATGTCTAGGAAACTACCGCTGGATGTAGCAGAAGAACCGTTGCATTAAATGCTTTGTCCAAATTGCTTTATTTAACTTTTTTTGATTCTTATTCTCATTAGTATTCATGTTTTATTGTTGATGTGTTGAAACGATGGATTTCATTGTTTTCTAATTCTGCAATTCAAGCAAAATCAAGTTTCATAATTGATAGCTTTTTTTGAAGAGTTTAGCAATTCGAATCCTACAGTCATGGTTCACTTGGAGTTCGGCTAAATTTTTCTTTCCTTTTAACACAATTTACACATTTCAGAAATTCGTTCGTATATTCACGGAATGTATGTCCCGAGACTCCGCAATTCGGCATATAGGTACATATTTGGTTTTTTCCTTGCATACAGTGGATTTATGATTGAATCCCCAGCTTTTATATACAGTTCGTACATTCGATGTTGAACTTCTTTGTATTCATTACTATTATAATTTTGGGTTTTTGTACGATTTATATACTTTCATACATTTTACTTCACTGTTCCCTAGATTGTTTGGTTTTTCTATAGGTGAAATGGTTTAAGTGCCGGTCTGGCACTCATCATGTAGTACAAAAGCGCCGTTTTGATACCAATATGAGACCTCCAACAGGTAGATATCTACAGCCAACCAGAGCTGTTGATATAATAGAGAAGATTGATGAGACTTAGGTTGGCACACTGTCGCAGGCAGTCAAAGAAAGGAGCGCCCAGTGACCTTAATCGTCTAGCTACAAAACCTGGTAATTTACAGAGAAAGTGCTCAACAGTCTCCTTCTCGGAAAGGTCCCCACAGCTTCTGCAATTGGGTTAAATGGTAAACCTAGCTTTCCGAGTGTGTGTCAATCGTCCAATGACCGGTTAACACAGCTACAAGTTTGGAAATTGAATGGCGAAGAGTCCAAAGAACTTTCTGAGTCCTCCGTCTTTTGCAATGGGACCAAAGCGTTTTGAAAATAGCACATGAAGAAATAAAGCTCCATCTTTTCCGCGCTTCCCTGAGAAATAATTTGTGCAGTTCCCCTTTAACAACTGTCAAGCGGATGCCCATGACCGGGTAGGAGGTCTCTGAGGCCAATTCAGTTCCCTTCCTTGCAAGCTCATCAGCAATTTCATTTTCCTCTATGTTCCTATGTCCTAGAACTCAGATTAGAGAAATGTTAAATGCACACCTAAGAGATTTGATCTCCTCCTTACAGGAGTTTACTAATTTCGTTCTGCACCATGGCGTCAGAGCCTTGATCGCGGCTTGACTGTTGGAGAAAATGTTAATATCTCCCTCGCTCCCAAGATCCCTAAGCTTTTTGCATGCCTGCAGGACCGCAAAGACTTGTGCTTGGAAAACACTAGCAGCGTTCGGCAGTTTAAAGGATATATATAAATTGGCTGATTTAGAAAAAACCCCTACTCCGACTCCCGATTCCATTTTGGAACCGTCAGTGAAGACAGAGATGCAAGACAACAGGCAGTAAACAAAAACGACATTCAGGCAGTACTGGGAGAAGTTTTACATGCTCCGGTGATGCCAATAGAGTCCTTTGCTCCCTCCCCAGTTTAGTGATATTATAGCCCTTCCGAAGAACTTCCCACCAAACTGGCAGAACCACTACGTTGTACATCCATTGGGTCCCCATTATTTTCCAAATATAGATTTCCACGAATAGAAGTCTGCACTGGTCCTCTTTACCCGATTTTCAATGTGTAACTTCCAATGAAGTCTGGAGTCAAGTATTCTAACTTCCGATGAAAGCGGGAGAACGTGATAGTTTAATTTGGGAGGTCGAAAGTGTGGAGGCTTATATTTTCTGGTAAATAGCACCAGCTCCGTTTTGTCAGAGTTGACTCGGAGACCACAAATGGCAGCCCAGCTACTCAGTACACACAGTGAACTTTCCAAAATCTTAGCAGGACTGAGGGAAACGGTCCCGATACCGCCGTATATTACTACCTTAACCCCTTATTTAGCATTATCCAAAGGCAGATATGTCTTTCCGCCTCTAGTCTATCTAACGCTGTGACAATTGACTCCACCCTGATATTATTGAAAGCACCTTCTATATCTATGAAGGCCGCCAAAGTGAATTGTTTGCCTTCCAGATATTTTTCCACAGTCCCTACGACATAGAGTAAGACTGATTCCGTGGATTTCCTTTTCAGGTAAGCATGTTGCACTGGATGTAATTTGGATTCGATGTGCTCTCGGCTATGATAATCAATCAATCTTTCAAACACCTTTTGGATAAATGAGTTAAGACTTGTAGCCCTAAAGTCCTTGGCCGAGGCGTGACCCCTCCTCCCTGCCTTGGGTATGAAAACAACCTTCGTTTTCTTCCAGTTGGCGGAGACATCACGTAAGAGCGTTACATGCCACCACCGAGGTGCTTGTTTTCTGAAGCATCACAGCCAAGATATCGTAAGAAACAGGAGATTTAAAAGGGGAAACCTTTAAATTGCCTACGTGATTCTATCAACTGACAGGATAGATTTCAGGGAACATCAAGTAAGCCTACCTGTCGGCTCGAATCGACAATGTCACGTGGGGTAATAGAATTTTCCGGCAAATTTACCAGGATAAAAAAAATTGCTCTGCAGATTCAAACCACTCCCCATCCTCCTTTTTACAAGAGTTCTGCAGCAGTGGTCTCTCGAAAGGATCTTGCTTAGCCTTGCTGAATCCCTCACGGATTCAGTAAATTCACCGTACTCCTTCCAGGAGTTGCGTTTCTCATATTTAATGGCTTTTTTGTATGTATTAAAAACACGGTAATTTTCAAAGTTTTTAGTTAGGTGGCACTCGTTAAAAACCCTCCTGACCTTCTTTTTCCAGTCGGTCAGCGTCTTGCTTCACCAGGGAGGAAAGTCTTTTTTGCTAAAAGATACTGGACATGCCACTTTGAAGGCCGTATGATAGATCGCTGCAAGTGTTCCAGTTGATCAGTGGATGAGTTAGAAAAAGTTCGCCTGTTCAATTTATTATTGAAAACCCTATTGAGCAAAGAGCAGTCGGTTCTTTTAGGGTTCCTGTGGTTAGATATTGTTTCCCGTGCGAAATTGATTTCGAAAAGGATCAAACTGTGATCCGAAAAGGAATTGTTCTGAGAAACGTTCCAATTATCAACCTTAACGGCAGGCGAATTAGTCGAAAGATATCAAGAACCTCCTCCCAACCGTTTAATGTTTCCGATGCTGGAAATACAAACGTGGGGGTGTTGGCATTGTTTCAAATAAGAAGATTACTGCGAATAATGAAATTAAAAAGAGACTCACCTCCATCATTTATATTGCTGCTTCCCCAAATGGTATGTCTCGCATTGGCGTCGCAGCCGATGAGTATGGCCTCTTTATTAAATGACGGTGAGTCCACCAAACGCCCCTCTTCCTCAGAAGGTGCTGCATTTTCATGGGCCTTGTATGCAGACTACACGGACAACTGGCACGTCTGGTGAGCTGAAATGAAAAGTCAGGTAGGCATTAATAGTATTCCTAACGAGGATACACGGTAAGCCCAGACCTTCCGACTGGATATAAAAAAGATCATAGTGTCTGCTCCGGAGGCCTAAGATCTTAGACTGCCGAACCCTGAGTTCTTGGATCACGCTCCATGGACTTCCGCGTCTGTCGCAAACGCTCGCAGTTTGTCGAGCTATACGCGAGGAAGGTCTTAAGTTTGGCCGCCCTGAGCCCAAAACGGAGTTTGTGCTTCTTTTCCTCGAGTTGTCATGATGTATTCTACGAGGATTTCTGACAGCCGTGTCCCTCAATGGCACCCCGATTGGCCAGCACCTCCCTACCACTATGGGATCTTGCGTCTACGAGTGAAGCTTTGAGATGGTCCTTGACTGCCTCGCTATAAGCAACCCTCGCAGTCGCAACCACCGGTAGGTCCCTCAACACCCTGAGTCAGGTTACGCTTCGCCGCTTGTTGGTTCCGAGGATTTATATGTAATTGGAGGTAGGTAGATTTCCTCGCGGTTATGGTCTCGTACTCCGAAACTACAGTATCATATATGACCTTGTCCCCTGCATCGTGATGATCTGCTCTACCGGCCAATTCAATCTTAGTTATCTTAGCCAGAATGAATTTGGCTTTCAGGTACCGAGCTTTAAGCAGCGACCGAGAGGATTTTTTATTTTTCTTTTTGGCATCCCTACTAGAGGTCGCCGGAGAAGAGGATTGCGTTTGTTGAGTTATTGGCTGTAGATGGCTGGATTTGAGAAGTGGAGGGCTATGGTGAGCACTCGACGTGCTGGGTCCGACCAATGTGTCCTGGCTAGAAGCAAGCAGCTCGTCTTTCGAGACGTTATGTTTTTTGTTTTGTTTTCCATTTATCCATTTTGTAAAATTATGCCCTTTTAGGTGGTTGAACGTTCCAATGACGACAGTGTTCCCATCGTCACCAAGCAGTTTCTGTTTAGCTCAGCCTATTATCGTTGAGTTAACTCATAAATAACAGGCTGAGGTGTGGCTTTTAGTCGCCTCTTACGACAGGCATCCGTTACCTCGGGCAAATTCTAGCCCCTAGCCCGCGGAGGGAAGGTTGCGCTACTAACTCACTATCTAGACTTTCACTCAAGCCGCATATTAATATCTTTGGTTTTCTCATTTTTGGCAGGTGGATGTCATACTTAATTTTTATTTATTTGTTTTACCGCTTCAGTAATAGTTGCATTTTCTTTTACCAATGATCTTTTCAATTTTATTTTGGTTTTGTTCTATTGAATCAAACAATTTTTCATAGCTATTGCTTGCCGCTTTATACGTGGCGGCTCCTATCCGAGTGCACAACCAGATATCTTCGTCTTCTCACATTAGCTCGCTCTTGAACGGATGTTCGAAAGCTATCCAGAGGATCCTCCGCAAAGGCAGGCAACTTGTTGTGGTGCGGGGAATTAATCGAATCACTAAGCAGACCTTATCAGTGGATGTCGCATAAATACATTCCAGTATTGAGCGAATGCACTCCACTCCTTTGGTTCGGGCTGCTTTTTGAACGATGACCAAGTTCTACTCTGGGTTGGGTGTTATATGACCCGTGCCGAGGTTCAGCCTGGCTGAGGACCTAAATCAAAAATAGCCCAGTTGCGAAAGAAGTGGTCCGGTTATCTGGCAACCTCCGGTTTTTTTCTAACAAAGAGGTCGGTCCTCCCATAAAACAAACAGAGGTGACTCCGACTACTGCCACAGCTGCGAGCAAGGTAGTGGTCAGAGCGCCATTATTAACAGATAGAGGGGGCTTAAGCGGGAGGGTAAACCAGCCTCCAACTGGCCGATAGCAGCAGTTACGGGGTCAACTCCGCTTGGGGCGAACAAGAAGCATTTCACCTCATCCCCTTATAAGAGGCGGGGGTTGGCATCTGCTTTTAGGTTTAACCGGCCGGCTGCCATTGAAGGGCCTAGTATCTCTAGGCGAATTACAAGCGTAAGACAGCAGGGACCGGCTAAACATGTCCGTCCCTCAAAACAAAATTACTACGAGAAAAAGGCGGCCAATAGGATGGTTTCAGACTGCGAGAGGTAACAACAGATCAGCTAACCGAAGAACAGGCTAAATCGCTAGAATGGGCAAAGGGAGTAATATCCGACTTGGGAAAATCTGCGGGTGCTACTCCTAGAAGGCAACGATCTGCAGAGCAAGCGATAAAAAGTGTCGCCAAAAAACAAAGGTTGTAAAGGGCGGCGGTGAGATACTAGCCATCATTAACAAGCGAAAAAAGAAAGCGGCCATGCCCAAGGAAAAATGGAGTTGGCTTGAGGAGGCTATCGCCGAAGTCTAATTCCAGGTTCTCGAGGAACAAATTGGATCTCCTCCCCTTTGTCGTGACGCAGGCTGATATCAGGGCAGACCTAAACTCATCGCCTGCGAAGACACTAGGTCAGCCACGCTCTACATGTTGGCCATGGATAAGGTATGAGAGGTTTGGCGGGGAGCCAAACTCAAAGCGGTCAGTAAGAATGAAATTCCAAGCAAACCTCGCGCAGCGATACTGAAGAAGAGTTGGCTAGTAGCCAATGCTCAATCGGCTTAAAGAGGCTGACCGGTCCCACAGCTTTTTAACGAAGAAGATTTCATCGCTGACACTGAGTGTGGGGAGATCTCGGTGGATGACGTCGATGACACGCTGGTGGAGATGAAATGGACAGATTCACGTAAAGACGATCCAAATTAATCTCCCCCACTCTAAACTCGCGTCCGCGCACCTTTCTGTTCGCTTGGCTACCGGTTGGGTTGATAGAGCCCTCATCCAAAAGTCGTGGATATCCGGGAATAAAATCTGCGGTATGGGAGTGAAAGGCTTCACACTGATTGCAGTACAACACACAGGTAAGATTCGTAGCTACATCCTAGTAAAAAATAAGATCAACATTTTTCTGCTTCCACAGTGTAGAAGCTACGATATGGTGGCGGCAAACATCGAGAAAACCGGCTTTTGGCTAGCCTCTGCCTATATAGCCCGCCGGATGCGGTTCGAACGCTTGTGCAAGAGGCAGCTCGGAAGAACGAAGATCTGGTTGTCTCCTGCGACGCAAATGCTCACAACATCCTGTGGGGGAGCAGCGACACCAACGTTAGAGGTGAGTCACTACTTGACTTTATTCTAGAAAACAAAACTGGTGTTTTGAATGTAGGCTCAAAGCCGACTTTTTTTACTATGAACAGAGATGAAGTTCTGGATATCACCTTGACTTCCGACATTTTTTCTAACCACGTTAAGATATGGCGAGTTTCAAACGAAAATTCGTACTCAGATCATCGGTATATTGAATTTGAAATCGACGCTACACCTTCTAAAGTTAGTAAGTTTAGGAATATACGGAAAACCGACTGAGGAGTTCTCAATAATAAATTAAAAGCTTTACTGCCAAAGATAGCCCCCAAAGACCCCACTACATGCGGGGAGCTGGATAAATTGATTAAACAGATAACCAAAGCAATGAATAGCTCCTTAAGCTAGTTGTCCGGTTTTCTGACACAGAGGAAAGTCTAAAACACCTCGGTGGTCGAAGCAACTAACCTGGCTACGAGAATCCCACAGAACACTAATTAACACTGGTTAAGGCCACGAGAAGGTCAAAAGATTAGAAAACTTATAAGGTTGAAAAGTTATAATAAGCAGTCAGAACTGCGCAGCATGAATCTTGGCAAAATTATTGCAAAGGAATCGAATAAACTTCATAAGTGGCCTAAGTAAAAAAAAACTTTCAAAGACGCCGTGCAAGCTAGGCTATCTACAAGGTCAAGGGAATATATGGACTAGGCAAGTGAGGAATCATTAGGTCTTCTGGTAGACACACGCAGGAAAACGCCGGGGGAACAAAATGACTCCGCCAATAATGAAAGGCATTCTGATCTAGAAAGTCTATTATTTACAAATGCAAAGATTAAATAAGCTATTAACACTTTCAGTCCTTATAAATCGCTACAACTAGACGGTGACTGCTGAACTGCAGAAATCACGGGACATTGTCTCACCGTTTATTCAAATTATCATCCGAAGTTGTCTTAACATGAGCCATATTCCGTCAGGCTGGAGAGAAACAAAATCTCCTTCATACCCAAGGCAGATAGGTGCTCACACTCTAACCCCAAAAACTCCAGAACCATTAGTTTTACGTCTTTCCTCCTCAATATCCTAGAGGCTCCCCTCAGTGCAACATGTGTCGGGTTGGTGGAAAAAAGTTTACTAGGCAAAAAGTTTTCATTGGTTGCTTGCGTAGACATAGAAAGCGCCTCCAACAACATAAATGCAAACGCTATAGTAGATGCTTTAGAAGATTTTGGAATTAAACCACACATTGTTGTCGCAATAGAAGCTATACTCGTCAGGAGAAAGGTAACGGCTAAATTAGGCAGCACTACTCTAATTAGACAGATCTGCAGAGGTACACTTCAAGGTGGAGTCCTCTCCCCTCTTCTTTGAATTTTGGCGGTAAACTCTCTATTGCTGACCCTGGAAAAGGGGGGAGGGGGTTGCCACGTCACCGCTTACGCAAAAGACCTAGCAATTGACGTTAAAGGGAAATATCCTAACAAACTTATGGATATTCTGCGCTCTAACATGGCCTCACTTAGAAGCTGGACTGAGAGCAGCGGACTCTAAATATATATATATTATATATATAATTGGCGTGTACACCCTTTCTGTGTGTTTAGCCGAGCTCCTCCTTCTATTTGTGGCGTGCTTCTTGATGTTGTTCCACAAATGGGACTCGGCATAAAGCCTGAAATAACTGAAATAATTCTCTTTACAAAGAAACATAAGCTCCCTATAATTTACCCGCTAATTTTTAAGGGTCTGGAAATTCCTGTGGAAGGGAATGTCAAATACTTAGGACTCATATTAGATAGGAAACTCACGTGGAAACCTAATATTGAGGAAAGAGTAAAAAAGGCCAACGTTTCATTATATACTTGCAAAACAGCGGTCGGTATTGAATGGGGGTTAACAGCTCGTGTTACTCATTGGCTCTATACTTCTGTAGTTAGGTCAATCTTAATATATGGAATACTTATATTACGGTCATCTGCTCATGCTGAGAGTTACGCTAAAATCATGAGCAAGGTCCAAAGAACAGCTTCTTTATGCATCTCTGATGCATTGAGGGCTACCTCAATTTGCCTGCACTAAATCTTGTAGGGAAAAACGTGGCCGCCGTGGAAAGACCGGTGGTGTGGCCACGCTTCTATTTTGCGCAAGACGAGTATACCGTCAAGAAGGGAGTGGCAAACACCAAGGCCATGGAGAAGGAGGGAATTAAATTTTTATACAGGTGGTTCCAAGATAAACGATAAGGTTGGCCATGGAGTATTTTCGAAGAAATTAGGACTGAAACTATCCGTTCAACTATGCTTCGACTACTGCAGCGTCTTTCAGGCAGAGATTCTAGCTATAAAATAAGTGGCTACATATCTAATTACGCACGTAACAAAAACGACTATAAATATATTCTCGAATAGCCAGGCGGTCATTAAATCATGCTATACTAAGATCAAAAGTTGCACACGGATGCCGAGCAGCCCTAAATGATATTAGCGTCGTATTCAAGGCCTTATTTGTGTTCCGGGGCACAGAGATATTGAGGGAAATTGTAAAGCCGATGAGCTAGCCAGGAGAGGTACTGCCTTTCAACTGCTCAGTGATAAAAGCACCATTAGGATGCCTATGACCACGAGTAAACTAAAAAAATAAAACCAACTTTATCCAGGAGGCCAGTAAATCATGGAGATAACAGCTAGGCTACTATGGCCTTAGACAAAGGAACTGACCCGCCTTTCAAGAGATGATATCTCGAAGGTCGTACCTTGTATAACCGGTCATAAGCATTCCTCGAGACTAGGAGTTTTCTCCCATGAATATTGCAGAAGTTGTAGAGATGAGGAAGAAACAGTTGAGCACTTCCTTTGCAATTGCCCAGCCCTAGCTAAAATCAGAGCAGGTTGCCTAGGTGAATACTTTTTCAATTCTCTTACAGAGCTGTCTGGCGTGAGGATGGGACCAATCCTCATAAGAGCCACAAAATGGTTTCATGAAGGGAGGTAAATTAGATTCCCGTGCAGCAAAGTGGTATCACAACGGACCTGTAAGGTCTCAGTGAGTTGGTCGTATAGACCGACTTGCTTGGACTTCTACATATGGAACCATCCTTCAATAGTGTTAACTTTGACTCAAACTTATATAGTGAAAGACCGAAATGTAGAAAGTACGGGTTCCTCTTTACGCTGTGAAGTTCTCATTGCAGTGCAACGTGAGCTACAATCTTTCCATATTTTGCTTTTAATAAGAACCCCATTCTTGATCAATTGTGTATTTGTGTTAAGGGATCCTCTATATGGCTCTTTTTACTTACTTGTATCTTGCATACCGCCTAATAGTAACTATGATCTTTAAAAATCGCATACGGACAACATTGTTTCCCTAGTTCTAAGTAAGATTGATAATAAGCATATTAGTGTTTTTGGGGATTTTAATTTTCCGCTACTAACTAGCATGCTCTAGTCTAGTAATCAATAATCTATTAAGCCTTGATTTAGTACAATTTAATTCTTTCGAAAATAACGAAAATAAGCGAATTCTTGATCTCATATTCCTCAGCGCTAATATTAATACTTCTATTTCTGAATGCTTCTCATCCTGCTCGCCTGCTGATAAACATCATGTAATTTTAATGCTTTCACGCGGAAATTCCGAACATTATAGCTCCTACAACACATTAACTAGGTAAAGAGTGGTCCGCGCGCTCCTGTACCTCAAACTTTAAGTTCATTTATCCCGAAACGACTTTTTTGGGCCTGGTGTTGTCAAAAAAAAAAACCTATTCAACCGAATCGTCTGAAATTTTAATATGTTGCTCACAACATCAATGGTTATCGCCCGTACTAGAATCATATTATTATTTGAATTTTGTTTTTTTTAACTGAAAAACCCCGATTTTTAGAGTTCAAAATCAAAACCGCGCCGTTTTTCCGTTTTTTTTTATTCTAGTAGCGGAACATAGCTACAGTCATAATGATTAATAATTTTTTGGTTTTTGTGTTTCAGATAAATAGAAGAGCCAAGATGGAACACCGTCTATGTCCAATTTTTCGGGAGGGTTAACTTCAACGCTATTTTTAAAATTATTAAAATAAAAAAAAATTCATTTTTGTATGTAAAAGAAGTTAAATTAAGAGCCTAAAAAATTTAGACATCGCTTTTTCCTTTTTTTTAATTGTTAAAAAAAAAATCCTTTAAAGCGCAGTTGCTGGAAATTTTTACGAAATATGTCCACAAATTAAAAAACAACCCTTTAAGCTTCCATGGAACACTTATCAACTTAAAAAACTTAAAAATGATCGGAATAACCTTCACAAGCAATTTTTAGAATCTTATATTATATAAGTAGATGATTTACTTTTTCGTGCTTAACTCAAAATCCGTAATTAAAAAGCCTGACTTCCCATACAAAATTTCTATCCCAAAATCTGAGATTATAAAATAATCCTAGATAACAACGATACTTTTTGACATACAACCCTGTGATTTCTGTGTGAATGATAATTATTATTACGAATGTGAGGAGAAACATAAAATAACACAAAGAAAACAGCTCTGTAAACATAATTCTAATAAAATTTTTGTTAAATATTATTAACACTAAACCTATATGGGTCAAATGACCCGTCTTTAAAATATTATATATTATATGTATATTATTAAGATCAAATATATTTCTCGGTAAAACAATTAGCAAGGGATGAGTAAATCTTGAAAAATATTATACATTCGATGTATTTTTCAATAAAAGTCGTGAAGGCAAATGACGTTTTAATAATGTTATTTCTAAGAACTTCTGACAAAAAGTTTAAAATGGGTCATTTGGCCCGTCCATGGTAGGTTTAGTGTTAATTACGGACTCATTTTATAGAAAAAGCGATCGCATTGCTGTAGAGTGGTTTAATGATTACAAATTCGTGAAAACCACACTGAAAAAAAACTAAAGATTTTAAAAGAAATGTGAAATAAATGAAATTTAAAAGGAAGATAAAAACGAAGCAATTGATTCTTTAATGTGTTATGCGCTGACGTTGTGGTCTTGAGTATAGTGCGTCCGTTCTGGTTGCGCTCGTTGATTTACGAATTCGAAATTTGTTTAATAACGACTGCTCGAAAATTTGAGAATCATTGCAGCGGCCAGGTTCGCCAACATTTATATACATAAACCTATACCTATGAAAAACTAAGGTCAGTATTTTCATCGAGCTTATATACAATATAAACAGTTCACCTGTAGTCAACGAGGGCTAGTAAAACCAACTTAACTCTTATAGTTAATATATAATAGGCAATTCTGGTAGCTCGCGCTGCTCACGTTGCAAAAAATCCAACAGTCTGAAAATCATACCAGTATTAGCAAATTTCAGAAATTTTCATAATAAATAGATAAACAGCGGCAACACTGCGGTAAGCGATTTCGCGCCGACAAACACGACGCGAAGTCGCGTCTCCGTTCTAGGATCGGCTGGAACAGATTAGCGTGTTCGAGAATTTTTTGGCTTTATATATACGCAATGCAGGTCGACATTGCGCTCAGTTTAATACTGATCGGCATTATCAACGTTCTGCGTGCAGCGGTTGGGTTAGAGTTCGAAACATTATGGCAAGCAGTAGTAAGAAGGCGAAGACATACCATTTCCATTCGGAATGGGAAAAACAATACTTCTTCACAGAAGTTAAAGGCAAAAGTGTTTGTTTGTTATGTAATACATCTGTGTCAGTTCCTAAAAAAGGAAATATTGAGAGGCATCATAAAACTGTACATTCGAATTTTGAGAAGGCATTCCTGTTAAATTCTGCCACCAGAAAAGAAAAACTGAAACATTTAAAAATCCAGTTAATTGGACAACAGTCAATACAAGCATTTTTGGAAGCTGCAGATTCTTTATTCGCCAACTTTAGAAATAAAGACGAAATAGTGAAATCAACGTTCTGCGTGCAGCGGTTGGGTTAGAGTTCGAAACATTATGGCAAGCAGTAGTATGAAGGCGAAGACATATCATTTCCATTCGGTATGGGAAGAACAATACTTCTTCACAGAAGTTAAAGGCAAAGGTGTTTGTTTGTTATGTAATACATCTGTGTCAGTTCCTAAAAAAGGAAATATTGAGAGGCATCATAAAACTGTACATTCGAATTTTGAGAAGGCATTCCTGTTAAATTCTGCCACCAGAAAAGAAAAACTGAAACATTTAAAAATCCAGTTAATTGGACAACAGTCAATACAAGCATTTTTGGAAGCTGCAGATTCTTTATTCGCCAACTTTAGAAATAAAGACGAAATAGTGTCTGCTATAAAATCTATGCAACTTTCTGCTAATACAGTGATGAGGCGATTAGAAGTAATGAGCAATAATATTTTTTTACAGTTAAGAAGTGACTTAGATAACTGTATTTATTTTTCACTGTAACTGGATGAATCAACAGATGTAGTTGACACCTCACAGATGGCCATATTTGTCAGGATGGCTTTTAGTGATTTTACAATTAAAGAAGATCTTTTGAAGTTTATTCCACTCAAAGGACATACTACTGGGCTAGAGCTGTTTTCTCATTTAAAAAATCTCATCTCTTCTGAGAAAATTCCAATATCAAAAATGGTAGGCCTGACAACTGACGGTGCTCCAGCTATGGTGGGTTGTGATAAGGGGCTCGTGGCGCTATGTCATAAGGATGAAAGTTTTCCACAATTTCTTAGTTACCACTGTATTATACATCAGCAAGCATTTTGTGGAAATTTTCTAAACTTGAACAACGTTATGAAACTGGTGGTGAAAATTGTGAACAATATTAGAGCTCAAGCGTTACAAAGAAGATTATTTAAAACCTTGGCTGATGAAATTGACTGTCAATACGGAGAGCTACTTCTTCACTCTGAAGTGCGATGGTTAAGCAGAGGACGAGTGCTCAAACGTTTCAATGATGTTCTGCCTGCTATACTCCAATTTTTCAAAGAACGCGATGAAGAGATTTTGGTTTTCTTGTGGACATTACAGAGAAATTAAATGAGCTTAAGTTGCAGCTTCAAGCCAGGGATAAAGAATTAGCGGAAATGATTTCTATATAAATGCATTTATTACAAAACTTGAATTTTGGGAACAAAACCTAAAAAACCGCGATACTAAGCATTTTCCTATTCTTTCCGAAAAGATATCCAAAAATCTATTAGAGCCCTTTGACATTCACTGTCATATGGAAATAGTTTCTAACTTGCTTTAGTGACGCAATTTGTTGTTTCACCCTTTATGGACATTGATATACAACAGTTTGCAACTTGTGTTATGAACAACTTTGGCGAAGACATTGCTGTGACAGAAATGGAACTGATTGCTTTTCAAAGTGACTTGATCTTCAGGTTCAAATACAAAATGTATATGGACTTTAGTAAGTAAAGATAAGTATTCAGTTTTATGTCGTGTTGCGTTGAAAGTGAAAGCGTTATTCAGTTCAACTTATTTGTGTGAATCTTCTTTTTCCAATATGAAACTTATTAAAAATAAATACCGCAATCGGCTTACAGATATACATTTGGATAACTGTATTCGAATGACTGTATCAAATTATACTGCAAATATTAAAAAAAATTATCGATGAGTCAGAATGTGAACCTTCTCATTAAATATGCTCTTTTCATCTGCAAATATTTTATTTATATAATAATGTACTATTACTGTTTTGTTGTTTTTTTAAGTTGCTTGTGATTTGCCATTATGACTGCAAAAAATTTTGTTACGATTGATAGGTGTCAACATGGATGTAGTTATGCTTAAGTATAAGCACTATAAGTCATAAATTTATTATATATAGAACGTATATTAGTAAAATCAATACATGTATTGTATGTCGAATATAACTGTGTATTATTTAATTTATGTTGGCTTGTGCAAGTAGCTCGCTGTTTATTTCAAAATCTTGAAAGTAGGCCAACACATTGAAAAGGTTGGCGACCACTGGTCTACAGCATCACTGGCTGAAGGTCTTATTTCAATATGGCATCAATCTGAAGTTGATTAAACTTATATGAGATCTTTGAGCATTACGTAAAATATACACACTTATCGACAGCACCCAAACATTGTGGAAATCCAATTTTCTCTAACCCCTTAACACACTCTTCAATTTTCCTTTGGGTAAGAATCTGCCGCCGTAGCCGAATGGGTTGATGCGTGATTACCATGAAAAAGCTCCTTATAAAAATATCTGCCCTTCGGAGTCGGCTTGAAACTGTAGGTCCCTCCATTTGTGGAACAACATCAAGACGCACACCACAAATAGGAGGAGGAGCTCGGCCAAACACCCAAAAAGGGTGTACGCGCTGAACAAAACTCCTGTAAAATATTGCATACGCTTCCTTTTGATACGCCGAACAGTCTGCCGATCGTCCTGTATTCAGCTGAAGAATCAAGCGCATATAAAGCAATCGCGATATGTTTGTCTAAAGGAATGCATTTCCTATACGTTATAGCAGTATTTGACATGACTTCGTTACATAAAAAGGCAAAGGAATCCCGTCTCATCCTAAAGCACTCCTTTAAAACCTGTTCGGTGTTGCAAAGAGCCCCCAGAATTTTTCAGGCCTCACCTAGAATACACGGGCACGCGTTACTTATTATATTCACTTATAAAAACAAAAACAAACACAATTACTTACGTGTGTCCATAAACGCTTTGACCTATTCCTGCTTGTTATACAATGTAATATCGAATTTCGCACGCATATTGCTGCCATAATTTTTTACAATCTCAGTCAACGTCGCATACGGATTTCCTCCAACAGTTTATTATTAGCAGCCAATTGAGCAACTAAATTAGTTATTCCTTCTTCTTGTATTTTCTTCATATCGTTAATAATAGAATCAGCTGATTGTCAATTTTGCAAGTAATCGGCCATATTTGGACGGGTAGATTAATTTGGTGGATTTATAGATGATTAACGCATATGTGAACGTATTATAAGAATGAATCTATCTTTATAAATTACCAGCAAAGCTTAAAAAAATTCAATTGTTTAAATAAATTTTTGTACAGGAACTAATTATATTCTTCGGATTGAAGAGAATATTAAGTCTAATTCAAAGGCCTTTTGGCGATTTGTTAAATCTAAAAAGTCAAGCGCTGGAGTCATTTCTGCGGTTCGTTTTAATGACAAATCAGCTACAACTCCTGCGGACGTAGCCAATTTGTTTGCCGATTTTTTTTTAAATCTAATTTCATTAGTGATGATACGTACCCGTTTTCTTCTTGTCATGTTAATCTATTTTCATCAATGAATTTTGGCTATTGAACCTTGTTTCTCTAAACATTGTGAATGGGATTTTGGGTTTAAAAACTTCTTCGTAGACGGATAAGGATGGGCTGTCGTAATTTTTCTCACTAATTGCCCGGCTATTATCATTCTTCTCAAACTAGTTTTTAATAAATCTCTATCTTCTGGAGTTTTTATCAACGTTTGGAAAATCACAACTATCACCCTTATCTTCAAAAGTGGCAAAAATAATGATATGTGCAACTATAGGCCGATCTCGAAGCTTTCTATTATATCTCAAGTTTTCAAAAAAATAGTAAAAGAAAGGATGTACTTTGAAACTAAGGGCTTAATCTCCCCCAATTAGCGTGGATTTATCTCGTCCACAGTTTCCAACCTGGCTGCTTTCGGTGAATATTGCTTTTAAAATTTTGCTGAAGGTTTTCAAGTCGATTCTTTTTACACCATCTTTTCTAAAGCATTTGATAGAATTTCTCATTAAATTCTATTACGTCAATTAGCCTCGCTTGGTTTTCATTCTGTTTTCTTTCAATGGTTGTAATCTTATTCATCCGATAGACGATGAGTGGTAATGATTGAGGGTAAATGTTCGGAACCTTTCATTGCATCTTCAGGGCAACAAGGCAATGTTTTAGGGACTCTATTTTTCGTTCTTGTATTAATGATATTACTACCTGCTTTTCATTTGCCAACTTTCTTCTGGTCGTTAAAATTCTCAAATCCTATCCCTTCCTATAATTCCCGTTTGATTTAACTAACTTCAAGTCTCTAGAGAGCAGAAGGTCTATACTCTCACTGTCTTTTGTTTTCAGTGTAGTTAAAGAAAAATTGATTGTTCATCCCTATTACGTATCATTCACTCTCATCACTTACCCATTTCGTCTTAACACGAATTACACGCGTAATTCTCCCATTCTCCGCGCCATCTTAGATGAGATCTCAAGTTCTATTCCGCTTAACTTTTCGGTTTCTAAGAATGAATTTTATAAATTTCTAAACTCTTTTTTTTAATATATTTAATAATTATCTGCAATAATTTAAACTCATATTAAATCTACACTCTGTGTCAGAAGAAAATAACCGGTTTTTTTCCTATAACTTCAAGATCTATTTCGCTCTGCTTTTTGCTGCATTATAGTCCCACTCAAGGGCTACGACGCCAGTGCTAGCTCAGGTTAGTGTCAGAGTAGTATTAGAGTGAGAAGTACACGAAGCGTGTTGAGGCGGTATTTTTATGCACGCATTGGAAAAGGCCGAAATTGTCTTACGCCGCGGCTGCAAAAGAAATTAATAAATCAAAAAAGTTTGTTGTGATGTGGAATCAGCGGTATATATATCGTCCCCTTAGTATAACAATAGCCTATGTGCTCATAGGCTGTTATTTTTTTATTGAATTCTCCATCGTCGATTTTATATGTGGTCAAAATTTTGTCAAATTCTAGTTCCACAAAGTGGGTCAAAACGTCAGTCAAAAAATAATAAATATTTACAGACATAACGAGATTTGAGTGAGAGCTACTTTCGACAAAAAGTTTGAAATTCATTTTCTCAAAACATCAAAAAATGTATAGGCTATTTTAATACTAAGGGGACGATATATATATAATTTGCGCGTACACCCTTTTTGGGGGTTTGGCCAAGCTGCTCCTCCTACTTGTAGCGTGCGTCTTGATGTTAAATGGAGGGGCCTACTGTTTCAAGCCGATTCCGAACGGCAGTATTGGCAGTATTATGAGGAACTTTTTCATAGCAGAAATACACTCGGAGGTTTGCCATTGCCTGCCGATGGGCGACCGCTTTCAGAAAAATGTTTTTCTTAATTTTGGTGTTTCACCGAGGTTCGAACCTACGTTCTCTCTGTGAATTCCGATTGGTAGTCACGCACCAACCCTTCGGCTACGGCGACCGCGGAATCAGCGGTGTAAGGTGTACAAAAATATGATAACTTTTCCGAGCGCGGCTTGAAGCGAGGGACGACAAAAAAGCAAGATAAGGTGATCGTCCAACTTTTTAAGTGGGACCCTTCTTTGTGACTACGCCAAGCATGATCAGTTCTTGCTAAAAAAGGAATAGAAGTGAGTGTCAACACCATCGAACGTCGACTGAAGGAGGCGAACATATCCTATCGTCCCACATCATCAAAACCACTGCTCTCAGAAAAACACATTGAGAAACAACAAGAAAATGGGGTCACAGTATGGGACTGGCCTTCCCAGTACCCAGATGCCAACCCCATGGAAAATGTGTAGGGAACTATGAGAACGCATCTTGCCGGAAGCCCAGTCCATGATTTAAAGCAACTCGTGCGTCAAGTTCGCAAAATCTAGTCCTGTTTGTCGACGAACTACACACAAAAGCTGGTTCAAAGTATGAAGAAGTAAAAAAAATTTTAAATATATGTCTTTTATACTTCATGAAAAATCGCGGTTCCTTTTTCTGACACAGACTATAAGTCGTCTGTAAACAGTAATTATGATTTAAACTTGAAATAAACGAAATAAACTTATATTTATATTATACAAGTATATTTGGACATTCCCGTGTCTTATTAGAAAGACGTACTATTCGTATTAATTTATTGTAAAATTAGATTATATACGATGCAAGCTACAAAATTCTTTATATTGCATGATCGAGTGGCTCCAGCGTGATGCTAGAATTTGAAACAGCTGCCAGCTGATAACGTTCTGATCTGAATATATTGGCGAATTTGTTGGTGATACAAGTTATTCCAATTCATCAATATGTTAGAAATCCAGCAACACCTGACAAAGGTAAAAAAGGTATTAAGAATGTTCAATGTTTTTCATTTGAGATAAAATATAAAACACTTTACAACACGAAACCCGATTGAACGCTTAAATAGGCAATTGAAATCTAAATTCCGTTCAATGTTTAGGGTGGGCCATGTAAAATTTGCTTTTTGAATCGGCTATAAAAAAACACTAATCAGTATTTTTTCAAACTTTTTTTTATTTTGAAGATTGAACATTGTCATTTATGAATGAAAAATAATATTGATCAAATAACACCCACGACTGGCTTTACAGTAGGCCATTCGATCAACCCAATTTTTAAGCACATTTTCGATTGTTTGGGCTCCAATTTCATGAATGGCAACTTCGATTTCGTGTGTTAAAGCACCAATGGTTCGCAGAGCATTTATCCTTAACGGCTCCCCACAAAAAATAGTCCAACGGGTTTAAATCACCGCTACGAGGCGGCCAATTGATATCGGAATATAGGCTGGTTATTCGGTTTTCAAAAACGGTAGCCAAAAGTTCGAGTGTAACTTTGGCAGTGTGACAAGTTGCACCGTTCTGTTGAAACCAATTGTCGTCCATGTCATCCCCTTCAATTTTTGGAAACAATGTCACGGTAATGCTCGCCATTTACTGTAACCGCGGAAGAAGAGGAAGACTCGCCACTTTGGAAATAGGTTTTCAATATTTCCCAATTTTGTTCAAGCGTATAGCGTCCCATTTCGTAAATGTCAAACCTTTAATTAAATTATGCATACATTTGACATGTCATTTGTGTTACCATTCTCAAACAAATAGGTGGTTCAAAAAGCAAACGCTATATGGCCCACCCATTACGAGATTACGGGAGGAACTGTAACTGTTTTCGAAAATGTTTGCCATTCTGAAAGTATGGTGGAGCGGGAAACAGATTTGCGCCTTCAGTGACGGTCAAGCTGCGCTAAAGGCTCTGGAGAACGCAAAGTAAACCTCATAGATTATTCAAGAATGTAAAAAGAAGTTTAATTCTGTTGCAATACATAATAAGCTCGTACTTATATGGGTTCCAGGACACTGCGGATCTCAAGAGAATGAGATTGCCGATGAATTGGCCCACTGTAGATCAGCGGTTCTCCGACAGGGACCAGAGTGAATAATCCGCATCATTTCTACAGGAATCAAGAAGTGGATCAGCGGCTATGTATATAATTTACATATAGAACGATGGTCCGGTCTGGAATGCTGCAGAACTGCAAAGTATTTTGTGACAAGCCCGAACAGAAAACTGATGGACTTTCCTCTAAAACTTGGTAGAACAGACGTTCGGTTGATGGTTGGTATTATTACAGTATTATTCGCCATTCCATTTATAGATGATCTCTGTCCAGCGTCTTTTGCTTCCATGATCTTTCACAGGTCAGCATCATTCAATTGTTTTCTTCTTATCGCACTTGGCTTCCATCCTCGGGTTGCAGCTGCATTAGTCTGATACTAGTCATCCCTTCAGGTCTTTTGGCTTTGGAATAATGCTTACATTCTATAACACAAGGTCGCCGAGATAGTGCATAAGCATTTCCATCCTGTTCTCGTTTTCAATGCTCCGATGTCGCTTTGGAGCCTTGCAATTTGTTCTTCCGGATGCTTGAACTGGAGTAATAATCTGAATGATGCATGTTCTGTTCTGAACTGGAATCGTTGACCATACAAGTGTTTGTAGAAATATTTTACCCACTCAACCCCAGCTAATAACGGTTCTCGCCTGGTCTTCTCTGGATTTCCGAAGACTTTGCTTAAGTAGGCGATTACTTTTTCTTACCCACTGATGATCTGTGACAGTACTCCACCTAATCCGTATGCGCTAGCATTTGTATCCATAACGACCTTTTGTTCCGCGACCGGAGACGCTAACATAAGTGCAGTACAAAGAGCTCTCTCAACTGCTGTAACGCTGGTTCTTAGTCCTTGTGTCTTACAAAAGTGCAAATTTTCTTGGAAAGATTGTGGACACATTTGCGAATCCTGGAACAAAACGACGATAATACGTGCACAGCGCTAAGAAACTTCGCACCTCCTGCACGTTTCTTGATCGTCGCTAATCTTTTACTGGTTTTATAATCTCCACGCCCTCGGTTGTCATCTCATGTCCAAGATATGTGGCTTTTGTTTTCAACAAGGCACACTTCTTCAATCGTATTACCGCGGAGGCGATGCGCTGAAGGACTTTTTCCAAATTTTTCAGATGGTCGCTAAAATGTTTACCCATAATGAAGATGTCATCGTCCTTCTTCTTAATTGGCGCGATAACGCATACGCGATTTTGGCCGAGTTAAACAAAGCTGGTACCGTATCGAATACTTTCTGAGCCGAAGCGTTTAGGACGGGCATGCCGAGAGAATTGTAGAGAGTGAATTTTGTTTGTCGAAAGAGGATTTTACTGCTCATTTGCCTACATAGTCCAAAGTAGCACTTGTTGGCAAGAGAGATTCTACGTTGGATTCCTAGGCTGACATTGTTATAGGTGTTACTGCTGGTTCCTAAATATACGAAGTCTGTTACAACCTCGAAATTATAACTGTCAACAGCGATGTGGGTGCCGATACGCAAGTGCGCCGACTGTTTGTCTGAAGACAGGAGATACTTCCTTTTGTCTTCGCTCACCACCAGACCCATTCGCTTTGCCTCTTTATCCAGTTTTGAGAAAGCAGAACTAACAGCGCGATTGGTAAAGCCGATGATGCCAATATCATCGGCACTCACCAACAACTGTACGGTCTTATACAAAATTGTGCCTGAGCCATTTAGTTCTGCAGCTCGCATGATCCTCTCCAACAACAGGTTAAAGAAGTTACACGACAGCGAGTCACCCTGCCTGAAACCTCGTTTGGTATCAAACGGCTTGGAGAGGTCCTTCCGAATCCTGAAAGCGCTGCTGGAATTGAGTAACGTCATCTTGCAAAGCCGTATTACTTTTGGGGGGATACCAAATTCAGACATCGCGGTATACAGGTAACTCATCTTCTTGCTGTTGAATGCAGATTTGAAATCGACGAAAAGGTGGTGTGTATCGATTCTCCTTTCATGGGTCTTTTCCAAGATTAGACGTATTGTGAATATTTGGTTGATGGTAGATTTTCCAGGTCTAAAGCCATACTAATAAGGTCCAATCAGTTGGTTGATGATGGGCTTCAGCCTTTCACACAATACGCTCACTAGAACCATATATCTCTTATTTAGGAGACTAGCCCCGCGGTAATTGACACAGATTTCAGGATCACCCTTCTTATGGATTGGGCAGAGCACACTCAAATTCCATTCGGCAAGCATGCTTTTATCGGACCATATTTTGCATAGAAGCTGATGCATACACCTTACCCCAATTTTGAATAGCTCAGCCCCGCTCCCATGTTTGAATAGCTCAGCCGGCAGTCCGTCGACTCCCGCGACTTTGTTGTTCTTTAGCCGCGTTATCGCTATTCTCACCTCGTCATGGTCGGGCTATCGGCATATTCACATTCTCTTTGACATGCGCAGCTTTCATTATTTAACAGGTTCGCGAAGTGTTCCCTCCATAGCTTAAGAATGCTCTGGATGTCAGTCACTAGATCGCCGTCTTTGTTCTTACAGGAAAATGCCCGTGTCTGGAAACCTTCTATAAACCGCCTAATTTTTTGGTAGAATTTTCGGGCGTTGTTCCTATTGGCCAGCATCTCAAGCTTCTCGCACTCATGTATTTCGGCCTCTCGTTTCTTCTTTCGGATAATATGTCTCTCTGCGCCCGATCGCAGCGTAGCTCTACCGGCAGCATCTTTCCTTTCTGCGGCAGCATGGCATTCCTCATCGTGCCATGCTCTATCCCTCGTGCATGCCGGTTTGTTGGACAGTACTCTCTGAGAGCAGGAGTGAGAGTCGAGTGGCGAATCTTCTGGCTGTCTGTTGTGATTGCAGCTCTTCGATGTTGAACAGTGTTCGCGTAAGCAGATGTTTTTTGCTGCACAGAGGCGAATGCCTTGAGTCAATATTAGGCCCTCGGATCGTACGTACATCTAATACACTAGAAGCATGTCTTCCATCTATCACAACATGATCGGACTGGTTTCGCGTTTTTTCGATCAGGATACAGCAAGTAGCTTTGTGTAACTTTTTCTGCTGGAATCTATTGCTGCAGACTACCATGTTCCGGGCCCGGCGAAGTCGGTCCGTTATCGGAAGTTTCGTTGAGCGGCCTGAATTTTCCGACTGTGGGACCAAAAGTTCTCTCCTTGCCACCCTGGCGTTGAGGTCGCCAAGCACGATTTTTGTGTCGTGGCGGGGGCAGTGCGACGAAGTCTCTCTCCCACAACAAATTCAACACCGAATTTGCGGGCCTTTGCATGGTAGCTGTAGTAGACGTGGGAAGGTCCTATGTTTTTCTTCCCTTGCCCCGTCCATCGCATTTCTTGAATGGCAGTGATGTCAGCCTTTACTTTTACGAGGACATCAACCAGCCGAGCAGAGGCACCTTCCCAATTAAGGGACTGTACATCCCTGGTGCATGCCCTCAAATCGTATTCCTTATTTCGCATGCAGGGGTCGTCATCAGTAAAGGTAGTTCTCCTCCGAGGCTTTGTATATATTTTCATTGGGGGGGATTTTTAAGTGGCGGGTCCCAAACCCAGAGCACAACCAGCTATTCGCCTTCTCACGTTGGCTCACTCCCGAACGGGTGTTCGGAAGCTACTCAGAGGATACTTGGGCTAATCCCGGAAGTTGTGAGCTGAACTATATGCAGAATAATCGTCCTGGCCACTCTCAAGTGAATAGCGATCAGTAAATTTCCCCACTTGCGTGGACTTCTGCATATGGAACCATCCTCCGAAGATCCAGATCGACTAAATACAAGCCCCATCAGACGCTTAAAGGTTGTTGGTACGTCGCATAATACGAATGATATCATAAAAACTGCCACATCCCATGCTGGAGACTGTCTTCTCACGATCGCAGTGTTCAATGTCTCCCTGTCAGTAATCACTTTTTAAATCAATCATGGACAACTATTTCGCGTTGGATAATGGGTAGCTATACTTTTTCGTGACTTCATTCAGCTTTCTATAATACGGTACGTCCATCTTTCTTTTTTACCAGCACAACCGGCACATAAACATTTGTAGTCCGACGGTTATCTTACAGCGATACCACTCGTTAATCCGTGGGATCAACGTATGCAACCACCTGCATTTTTGTGCCAGTCCCATTTGAATTGTCGTTCAGGTAGAACCTTTTCTGTTCATTTACCCGGATGTTTGTAAGCATTTTGCTAGCTATGACGCAGCGAACTTGTTCTACTGACCTGCAGTATTTCTTTAAAACTACACTTTTTGTTCTGGCCCAGATTGGGAAGGTATACAGCATTATAAAGTCAATCACTGTGGAAAGAATTTTTCTCCTAACGCCCTGTGGTCCTCCCATGTTCGGTAAGATACCCATAAGCGCGTTGTTAACCTTTGTCGCCTTCACACAGACAGCTCCAAGACTCGGTGGCAGGTTGGCTTTTTAATGGACCTGATGATATATATTGTGATTGGGAGATGATTGCAATGAGCGTGTATTTTGTCTGCCCATTTCCTTTTGCGCTTCCCATTTTTCCGGCGAACGCGAGATCAGTCACTGACTGTCCGTTTTGGTTCTTGAAAATCTGAACTGCGTGCTCCTCCAATAGCACCAGATTCAGGGAAGCGAAGAACTTTTCGAATAACCGACCTCTCGAATTTATTTTTGTGTTTTGCTCGGGTGTTTTCCCCTGAAATCTGTTTCCATTGAGGATAGGATGCAAACTGTTCCTGTGACCACCGGTTTGGCACAATGCCATGCACCACGCGTCGTATATCCGCTGCATTAAGTCAACGTATCGGCCATGTGCGCTTAGGGTATGTAGCGCTTTCAAAATAGTATCTGACGATGCAGCATTAGTAGTAGCCGAAATGTATCCAGTCGATACCATATGTTAGCAGAAGAGGCAGCAAAGCTTTTCGAGAGCAAAATCGAACGTTCTGCAGCAAGAGAAAGCAGCATGCAAGTTTGACAACGAATATGAAACAATTCAACCAACGGCCGTTGAACATACCTCTGCATCCCGGGCCTGAAATTTTGGCTTGAGTAAGGTAGATTTGTATTTTATACGGTTCTTAACTGGGCACGGATGCTTTAAGTCCCACATGCATCAGTCCAAACACGAATCTGACCCTATAGGGAAGAGACACTATTGAAAATCTGCAACACGTGTTTTTCGAATGCACGCGTTTTGGAAGCACAATACGACCGCTACGGTGCAAGTTCGCAGAAAACTGCACTTTCGAGTCACTTGTTCAAAGCATACTGGAAAGTAGTAAAAGATTCTGAGGACATTAGAAAGGCTCAGGCATAGCAGCGGCGGCAACGCATCCAACCAACTCTAAGGTGGCCAAGTGACAGTACTCTTTTAGCATTACCTACTGGTAAGAAAACGTAGGTAGAACGCATAGCACTGTATGTAGCTTGTGTGCTTTTTATGCAGCATATTTCTGGCCTTTTAATCTTTGCGTGCGTAGATCAACCGTTGCCATGTTTGCTAAAACCTTTTCGGTAGTCGCTTGATACTTCGCTGTATTGGCGTCTTTTTTACGCCTGAGCTCTATCAGCAAACCACTTTTTTGCGTAGATCACATACTTCTGACATCTTCATTATATTATAGAGGCAGGATGTTCTCGAATTTGCTGACTTTAATACCGTTTCCTCGATTCCTGTCGCTTATCATCGGTGATTGCTTATTTAAATTCATTTATTCGCAACTAACCTACTACTATAGGCCGTCCGGGTCACCGCAGCCTGCCGATCTTTCCGGTAGCTTATAGATCATCTATGCTGTCCGACCCTGTGGGAGCGTGGGCCTTGCATATACAGCCACTCATTCTGACTCAGGCGCTGACCCAACAGCCTAGTAAGCGGAAAGAAAGTAAGAAAGCACTGATGGGATTTCGAAACTACGGGCTCGAAATACACACGTGGTTGTAATACACCTCCAAGCAGATGTTTGTCTATTTTGGCCCGCGAGTAGTACTTGCTTGCTATAGTGGTTCACTTCATTACTTCTCGTTTACTCGCTCACACGTTTAACTTAACCCATTTTCTACCGCCGTTGCGTTTTCGCAACAGCAACTTGGAACCTTTGTGGCTACAGTAAAAAAAAGATATCTCTAAAATGTTATATTTCATATTGTAATTTGGACTTTTGACTTTATAATTATGCTCTAAGATTTTTTGTGTGCAAATTTGTTCCAAATCAGGACAAGTGTATAAAAAAGTGTGCAAAATAATAACTTTAAACTGAAACTGTTTGAGAACTAAAAATAGTTTTTTTACGTTTTCTACTAGTTTCTTAAAAATAAGACATGAAATAATAACATTATCATACCAGCTGCTAATGCAGCTGAAGTTTTCTTGCAAAAATAAACTCTTAAAAACAGGTGTTGCGAAAACGCAACGCTGGTTGAAACGACTCATATGACTTCAACGTTTTGATGACATTATTTTTGCCGGGAAAATTGTCATTTTCATATGGCAATTTGTACCATTAGTGCTATTATTTTTATTTGTGCAAGTAAAAATACATTTAGAAGTATTTCGTTGAAAGCTTTTATCGTTTTGGTAAGACTAATGTGCTCTTGATATTTTTTGTCAAAATTTTGTACCCTTACTTAATTCTTTATTGAAGAGTAACGGATCGTCGGCGTTTTTTAACCATTGGGGAAATAGAATCCTACATAAATACTTCGAGCAGTGAGGATGAAGGCGAAGTAGTTTCAGCTAAACGAATGAAAATTGTTAAGCCTATTTCGAAAAAAAATAACTTCTGTCGTATATAGGTATTCCACCAGCAGATGTTGATGCTGTAAGTGACGAAGAACTTATTGACGATAATGAGATGATAACAGAGGTACCAGCTATGACGGATGTTTGTGGAGAGTTGGAGGTCGAACATGAATCAGATGTGGAAGATTTTGCGTCGCCGCCGTCATGCTTAGTTGGAATACCTGATGATGGACCATCCTGTTCTGCAAAAACAACTAGGTTCACAGCAGAAAAAGATTTCGGTACATCAAACTGGAAAAAAACCAAACGAATTGATTTTAAATTTGGACCCCCTGACGAATCAGGTGTGGAATCTTTAAAAAGCAATATTGTTGATTCTATGAGTGAGTCTGAATATCTTATTCCTATGATAATTTTTGGCTCATAAAATTTTTCTTTCAGGTGGCAAAACACCATTTGAATTGTTTCTGCAGTTCTTCGACGAAGAAATAATGGAAATGCTGGTCGTGAATACAAATATGTATGCTCACCAAAATAATATCGTAGTGGATATTAGCAAACAACAGTTTGCTCGGAATTTTGATACTAAGTGGTTATCATAAAGTACTTCACGTTGAACATTATTGGAGTACACAGCAAACACTTGGTATACCTATAGTAAAGCAAGCTTTATCACGTAATAACTTCCAGTTGATCAAAAGAATATTTCATCTAATGGACAATTATGGCATTGATGCCACAGACAGATTTGCTAAAGTTCGTCCACTTATTGATGCACTGAATCGTAAGTACATGCAGTTTGCAGTTTTTGAAACGTTTCTGTCAATTGATGAACAAATGATACCATATTTTGGTCGACATTCGTGCAAAATGTTTATTCGTAACAAACCAATTCGATTTGGTTTCAAGTATTGGGCTCTTTGTTCAGACAGCGATTATTTATATGCAGTAGCACCATATGGAGGATCGAGTGTACCTTATGAAAAGAATGTAGGCTTAGGCGCTTCTGTTGTTCTATCATTGTTAGAAAACGTTCGAAATGCAGATAGCCATGCCATATATTTTGATAATTTTTTTCGTCATACTATTTGTTTTGTTTGTTGAGTGAAAAACGTTTCAGAGCAACAGGAACTGTAAGATCAAATCGTCTTAAGAGGTGCAGAGAAATTGCTAAGCACTGGAAAAAAACTGAAAAAACACCAATACGACTACTGTTCCGAGATAAATAATAAATTATTTGTTGCTCGTTGGCAAGATAATGCAGAAGTAACAGTCATTTCTAATTTCAAGTCTGTCGACCCACTAGCTGTCTAAAAACGTTGGTGCAAAGCCGAGAAGAAAAAAGTATCTGTTGAACAACCTGGACTTATTCATGACTACAATCAACACATGGGAGGGGTAGACCTACATGATAATGCCGTAGCTAGCTATCGCGTTGGTATTCGTGTGAAAAAAATGGTGGTGGCCGTTATGGACTAATTCAGTAAATAGTACCACTGTTAACGCATGGAAAATTCATTGCCTGATTTGTAAGGCAGAAGGAACTCGCCATATGTCTCAAATTTCTTTTAAAACTGAAATTGCAGAATCTTTACTTTTATATTGTGAAGAAGTATCTGATGAAATAAGTGATTCATCAGACATCGAAGAAGCAGAGAGACCAGTCCATTTACCTCGCATAAATGTTCGTGATCATGTCGTATGGAAACCTCCAGGCAACAAACGTAAAAGATGCACAAGCTGTTTATGACTGTAAAAAATGTAATTTGAGATTAAATCCAAAATGTTTTGATGAATACCATACAGATTTAGGAAATAAGAAAAAATAATGTTTTTTTAAATATTGCAAAACTATTACATTGTTAACTTAACAAAATACAACTATATTAATAAAGAGAATTCAAAAAAATACCCAACTACAACTCTGCGTAAGTTATATTATTTCTATGAATAAAATCACAGCGTTTTCGCAACAGTCTGTCCTGGTGCATCCGGAAGACTATCGGTCTGAAAATTTGTAAAGGTGCTCAGGAGTCCTTTAATACCAACCATACAAAATTTCACGCAATTATCTACACGGAATCTATTACCGGTAGAAGATGGGTTAATACGTATAATAATAAATAAATAATTGGCGCGTACACTTCTGTTAGGTGTTTGGCCGAGCTCCTCCTCCTATTTGTGGTGTGCGTCTTGATGTTGTTCCACAAATGGAGGGACCTACAGTTTCAAGCCGACTCCGAACGGCAGATATTTTTATGAGGAGCTTTTTCATGGCAGAAATACACTCGGAGGTTTGCCATTGCCTGCCGAGGGGCGACCGCTATTAGAAAAATGTTTTTATTAATTTTGCCTTCACCGAGATTCGAACTAACGACCTCTCGGTGAATTCCGAATGGTAATCACGCACCAACCCATTCGGCTACGGCGGCCGCATACGTATCAGAGAACGTTAAATATAGAGAAGTCTCAATGACTGAAATGGCAGCACTTTTCAGGGGTACTCGTTTTGCGCGCGTGGTACACAACAGCGACATTTTTCAGAGAACGTTAACAGAAATATGCTCAACTGCAGAAATTTAACAGCTTTTGAGAATTAAGAGCTTTTTTTTGGAAACTTTCCGTTTTGTGCCAAAGTTAGGTTACAGGTGCTTTTTGTCTCTTTATTTGCATGAAAATTCATTTTTGAATTTGAATTGATTTTGCGTAATTTGCGCCAAAATTTCCATGTCAAACCAAAAGAGTCTAATGAACTTTAGTTTGAGAAAAACTTTTGATTGACGTCGCGCAATTTTCAAACGCTTTCGATTTTCCGAATTTTTTTAAACTTTTTCGATTTAAAAATGAGCAGAACGTGTCGTGTGCGCGATTGTTATTTAAAAAAACAGTGAAGTGAAATTATTTTCTTTCCCACAGGACCCCATATTAGCAGACAAATGGAGGCAGAATTTGCATATTGCCAGGACGGAACATCTTCCACCCCACAACTCATTTGTGTGTGTAAAACACTTTGAGGCATGTGTTGTGGGGGGACAATGTTTGAAAATGGGTGCCATCCCCACCCTTCGTTTAGGTAAGTTTTTGCGCAATACATAAGTAGGTATGTGTGTTTTTATATTTCGCTAAAGCGAACCTACAAGAATATCAAACACACATACCTACATATGTATTGCATACATTTGATATAATATTAGGGTGGATAGGTTTTATTGAGGGTGAGGTTTGCTAACTGGTAGCATTAGAGTTTTGAGGCAGGAAAGTGGAGGAAGTTAAGAAATTTAAATTATTTTTGAATGTGTATGTGCATATATTTCATAGAAAATAATTTTTTATTAATAACCATAATATTACAATACCCGGCATCCGTTACTATGCCTTGTTGAATAAAATCAAAACAACCAATCAGAAAAATATCAAGCAAAATTATTTTTATTAATTTTCTATCTCAAACCGTTTTTGAACTTTGCATTTGAACAGCTTATGCGGATTGTGAAGTCTAGAGTGTGCTATAAATAGTGGGAAATAGGGAAAACTAAGAGTTTTTAGATTAAATTGAAGCAAATATTATTTATTTATTATTATTTATTATTACTAAGTCAAAACATACAACCATAGGTTATTTTTACAATGATTGACCTTAAGAATAGTTTACATAAAAAGATAAACAGTAAAATCAAAATTAAAATTAAAATTACAGATAGTAGTAAAGATAAAGTATTAAAAGGAAAGTAAGGTAAAAATAGTAGTAGTAGGAGTAGGGACTAATAGGAAGAGATTTAAAGTACATTCAGCAATATTCGATTATTAGTGATGAATGAGAGTGGTGGCGCGGCCTGGGGGCTGTGGGAAGGGAGTTCCATCATAAAAACATGCCTATAACCTTCTTTGAATTATTATACGTTTATATTATATTATAAAATAAATTTTCTTAATAGGGCACGACGATGACCCTACATACAGCTGTACAATTTCAAAAAAGCAACGGAGCTGTTGCGTGGTAGGATGCGTGGTGGAAAAGGGTCATACGTTGTACGAATTTCCTCGACGAGGAGAGGCTCGAATTAGTTGGGCCCTGGCTTGCAACGTGCAACCAGCAGATTCTGACAGGCTATATGTTTGTAAGCGCCACTTTAGTCCAGAGCAAGTAACTCGTTATAAAGTTTTAGATGGGGCTGTTCCATCTTTAAGATTAGAGCCAGTTACTAGAAGTCGCTCACCTAGTACTGGCTCTGATTGGGTTTGCCCGCCCGTTACTAAAGTGTACGTAAATCGTACAGTAGGTGTAGGTGTAGCAAATGATCTCACGTTAGAAGAATTCGAAAAATATTCTATGCTAGAGGAAACAAGGCAGGTACCCAAAAACAAAAACATCTGTGAGGGCTTAGAAATCACAAGCAGTAGCGAACGATTTGCTCAGGCTGCTCGTTATTATCGGAGCAATGAAATAAAATTAAAAAAAAGAATTCAAGAGTTAGAAGCAGAAAATGAGAAGCTACTGCAAAAATATAAATATTTGTGTACTCGTGCAGTTCTTGCGGAAGAAACTTCAAGCAGTGATGCTGTAACTTTCGCATGAATGATCGTCAGTGGCCAAAAAAATCGTTATAGCGAGGAGGAAAAGACATTGGCCCAAAACATCAATTATATGTCCTCCAAAGCATATACGTTTATGCGTGACGATCTAGGTTTTGCTTTGCCCCATAAATCATCCCTTTCGCGTTGGCGCCCCATCAAATATGTTGTTCCGGGGTTCGATGCCAATTTTTTTTTTTTTTTTTTTTTCGAACTCCATTTATTCCATACAATCTGTCATAACAATAACAATAAGTACTATTTTTACCTACAATTTAAATAAGAATAGCTTAGAGTAAGAATTCCCAGTGGAATTCGTTACTTAATAATGAGCAACATATAACATATACATATATTATACAATTTTACAACTTTTGCATTTACGTATATTACGGTTTAAATCTTTGCATTAAATCGTTAGGCTGACATTTTTTTAATCTTGAGGAGTAGCTTATCTTGGAAAGGTTATTTGCTCGATTATTCGGATGAGTGGCAAGTCGGTTGTTGTATCTCTGGCTGAGGTTGTTTATTTCTTCGAAAACTGTCGTAACTTTTAGGTCACGGTGCAATATCTCGTTTCGTACAAACCATGGCGCATTGGCACACATGCGGAGCACCTTTGACTGAAATCTTTGCATGATTTCTAGATTTGATTTTGCTGCTGAGCCCCATAATTGAACGCCATACGTCCATATCGGTTTCAGAATAGCTTTGTAGATAAGCACCTTATTGTCTAGTGTAAGTGCTGAATTGTAGCCGATTAACCAGTGTAGTGATCGCAATTTCAGTCCAAGTTGCTTTCGCTTTAAAAATATATGCGATCGCCAAGTAAGACGCCGGTCTAATAGAATACCTAAATATTTTATCTGTTTGTGGTATTGGAACGCTGTTAAGAGATACGGCAGGACATGAGCCATTTCGAAGAGTGAATGTTATCTGCGTCGATTTGCTTTCGTTAGCTTTTATGCGCCATTTTTTCATCCAGCCGCTAACACTGTTAAGGTTTTCTTGTAGGTAATCAGAAGCAATTGAGGGAAGGGTACTCCTGGCCATGACGACTGTATCATCTGCATACGTGGCTGTATATGTGTTCTTTGATAGTGGAAGATCTGCCGTGAACAAAGTGTACAAGACGGGGCCTAGAACACTTCCTTGTGGTACACCTGCTCTGATTGCGTGAAGGTTAGTGGTTTCGTTGTTTACTTTAACAAGAAAATGTCTATTTTGCAAATATGACTTTATGAGCATATAACAGTTGTGCGGTAAGCCCTGCTTAAGCTTGTATAGCAGGCCTTCATGCCAGACTTTATCGAAGGCTTGCGTTATATCTAAAAATGCCGCTGTACAGAATTGCCGCCTCTCAAGTGCTTGTCTAGCGAAATCATACACACAATTAACTTGCTCTATGGTGGAGTGATACTTACGAAAACCAAATTGGTGGGCTGGAATGAGATTTCTTTGCGCAATTATTGGATTTATCCTTTTTAAAAGCAGCTTTTCGAAGAGCTTGGAGGCAACAGGCAATAGACTTATTGGCCTGTAATTGGATACCACGCTCGGGGTCTTCCCTGGCTTTTGTATAAGGATGATTTCAGCAACTTTCCATTGAGTTGGGAAATACTCTTGTTTTATCATCGCGTTAAATATAATGGTGAGGAATTTGTATCCACATTTGGGCAGTTCTTTTAAAACCTTACTAGTTATTAGATCGTAACCTGGCGCCTTTTTGGTTTTGAGAGTTTTGGTTGCTGCGTATCTAACTTCTTTCCAGGTAAATCGTACAGTCGGAAAATCCATTTGAAACGGAGCTGAGAGAAATTCGTTAACTTCTGAGTCTACCTCCACACTTTGACTCGGAAATGGTTGGAAAACATTTGATAGGTGTTTGGCAAACTCTATTCTTTTTGTTTATCAGTTTTTGCCCAATCTCCACTACACGTTTTTATCGCTGCGTTGTGAGGCGTTGGTTGTGAGATCTTTTTCGTTGCCTTCCAGAGTGAGTAGTCAGTAGCTTCCGTGGGTGACAAGTTGGATAAGTATTCATGCAGTTCTGAATTTTTTGCGTCTCTTATAGTGTTTTTTAATTGTTTTGTGAGCTTATTTAGTTTTTTTTTGTCGTTTCTGTTTCTGGTGTTTTGCCATATGCGCCGAAGCTTGCGTTTTTCTGATATTAAAATTTTGACGTGATCGTTAATGTGCGCTTCAGCGTGAGTGTGCTTAATTTCCGGCGTAGCGGTCCACGCAGCTCTTTGAATGCAGTTGTTGAAAATCTCAACGGCCGTGTCCAGATCAGAGTTGGATTTTAGTGGAATATTTAGGCACAGTGTATCCTCGACTAGTTCTTTAAAGTATTCCCAGTTTGTCATTTTATTGTGTAGCTTTGGTGTCATTTCCTTTTTTTGAAAACAAGAGTTTATTGTTAACAGCAAAGGTGAGTGGTCTGATGAGAGATCTAAACATGTGTCTATGGAGACCTGATTTTTAGATACACCTTTGCATATGCAAAAATCTATAAGATCCGGTGTTTTATTTGGGTCACTAGGCCAGTAAGTGGGTTGTCCTGTTGAGACGTGGAATAATTTATTGACCTGCATGGCTTTGAGGAGTTCGCGCCCTCTTGGAGTTATTAAGCGTGAGCCCCATTGCGGATGTTTCGCATTGTAGTCGCCACCTGCTATAAATCTAGGTCCCAACGATTTGAAATACCTTTGGTATTCAACGCTTTTTATTGATTGATTTGGAGTGCAGTACACAGAAGCAATCACAAGAGAGCTCTTTCCATCTGTGACTGTTATAGCAGTCGACTATAGATTGTAATTTTTAGTGTTTCCATGAACCATATGCGCAATATTATTTTTGATTAAGATGGCTGTGCCTCCTCTTGCTGTACCAGCAGGATGATTTGTGTGGTATAAATCATATTTTGGAATTTTTACGTAACATTTGTCTGTCAAGTGTGTTTCAGATATTAACATTATGTCAATATTTTTATCTGCTAGAAATACTTCCACTTCATAGCGGTGTTGGATGAGCCCATTGGCATTCCAAATTGCAAGCAGCAGCGGCCTATTCATTTTGGAACATTCGGAAGCATGGCTGTAAGCAGATTGAGTACAGTACCCATCTGTTCGACTAGAGTTCTGACCATTCTTTTCAGTTCTTCTATTTCATTATTAGTTTCTTTCTGAACAGTACCTTTTTCAGTAGTTGGTTGTGGTTTTTCTTGTGCTCCATTATTGATTTTCAGAGCTTCCGCGTGGGACAGCGTGTTTTTTGTTATTGCGGGTTGCGAGATTTCGGAGTTAGGCACAACATTTGGCAGCTCTTTTTTTCGCAGCGTTGGGTACGTTCTTCGTTGCAGGTCTTTGTAAATAGTGCAACCCTTGTAATTAGCGGGATGGTTACCATCACATAGCACGCATTTAACTTCCTTTGAAATACCCCTTTTTGGACAGTCAATGGTTAAGTGATTACCAACGCATTTAACGCATCTTGGACTACGATTGCAAAAGTGCTTTGTATGCCCGTAGCGTTGACATCTTGTGCATTGTGGAATTTCGCGCCGTTTTCTTGGTGCTTCAAATTTAATTTTTGTATAAAGCAGATTATCGCATGCATATAACTCTTTATTTTTGTTGCCTACTTTGAGGCTAATGTAGAACATTGGAAGCGGTTTTTTTGTTTTCCATTGACGCATATTGCAAATATTTACCACTTGGTGGCCGAGGTTTTCTATTGCTTCACAAATGTCGTCTGTGGGTGTCGATGAATGCATACCTTTAAGGACTATATTAAAGTTACGTTCTTGTTTTAATTTATATGTATGGAACTCAGTTTTCTTTTCCGCTAGGGCCGCAGTTATTGCAGTGTATTGCTTTGCTGACTGCGGTTGGATTTTAACCTCGCTTCCTCCAGTAACTTTTAATACGAAGCCATCTACGGCAACATTTAAGAGTAGGTCTTGAAGTGGCTGGATGTTGCTCACTCCAGATACAAATATCGGTGGGGGCCTAGGTTCCTTGCGCGTTTGAGGTGGGGGGGTACTACGATTGATTTCCTCTTGGTCGAGTACTGCGAATCGATTTGAGTTGCTTGCAGATGGCGATGCTAGCCAGTAGTTATCAAGCTTTGATTGTTTTGTTTTATTAGGTGTAAATTTACCTGGACTAGATCTCCCGCGCTTTGCAGGCGTAGCACCTTTATTCATGTTTTTCAAGTTATTTGTGATACCTTTCGGAGAGGTCGATTTATCTTTAGTTGTTGGTGACTCATACTGAGAGCTCCAAGATTTTTTTTGTCTGCATGTTTGATCGCTTGTTTGCGCAAACTTTTGTTTGATTGGCGACTGAGCTGCGTACATGCCTTTATAAGTTTAATGTAGTGTGTAAAGTAAATTTACGTTTTACAACACTGTATTCGAATGTCAGCTGCTTTTCAGCTACGTGAAACAGCTATAGTGTTAAATTTGTTTGTGAGTTCACTTTCTCTTTTAGTTTTTTGAGTGTTTTTTGTTATAATAAAATGAACAAAAAAGTTTATTATTTCAATCAAAATTTGACAAATTTGCCTTCACAGCGCTATGGAGATAGCTGGTTTTTGCGACCCGATAGCAGCTACGAGAGCTGCTATTTTTTGTGGCGTTTTTCGCTTTTGGCGCGCCCGCACTGCGTGACTCTTTTAGATTCTTCCCGGAGCCACTTCACACACGTCCGCTCGGTAAGAAAGAGAAAACACCAATGTCTGTGATAATTTAGAAAAAATTGTTTCAAATATGTCCGACACCGAACGCATAAGCGTTCTATTATTCGATGAAATTATCATCAAGTCGGACTTGAGCTATAATAAAGCTAGAGATGTTATCGATGGGTTTGTAGACCATGGGGAAGGTCAACGCGAAAACAAAATTGGGAATAAATGTTTATTTTTCATGGTTAAGGGATTGTGCTCCAAATGGAAATACGTGTTTTCGTATTATATCTCCAGTGGTGGTATACGTACGGAGACATTGATGTCCATTTTGGACAAAAATGTCGCACAACTAAAAAAAATGGGGTTAAATTTGAAAGGTATAGTTTGCGATCAAGGGCCCTCCAACAGTAGTATCTTTAAATCTTTGGGGATTTATGAGGATAGCCCCTTTTACGTGCACGAAGGCACAAAAATTTTTTGCATGTTCGATTACTGTCACTTGATAAAGTCCGTCCGAAATACCTTGATGAAATATGACATCTTAACATCAGATGGAGTGACAAGCTTCAAGGTGATTGAAAAATTGTTTGATATAGATCAAATGAATCCCCATTTTAAAATTTGTCCGAAACTAACGGAGGCCCATATATATCCCAATTTTATGGATAAAATGAGCGTTTCACGCGCGACTCAGGTCCTGAGCAATTCGGTAGCCTCTGGTATCGACATGGCCTTGTCCCAAAATTTATTAGGCAGTGACGACTACGTGATAAAATGCGCTAAGCCCACACAGATGTTCGTTAAAAAAATGAATGATCTGTTCGATGAATTGGATGCAAAAAGATTCCAGTCGAAAAATCCTTCAAAATGTCCGATTAGGCGGGGTGACAGCAAAAAAATTGATAGATTGAATGAACATCTAGATTTTTTGCGGTCATTCCAGTTGCCGGAAAGCGCACGCGTGCAGTGCATCGAAGGTTTCCGCATAACGATTTCAGCGATACAAATGTTATGCGAGGAACTTTTCATTGAGCACAGCTCCCTCAAATTTATTTTCACCGGGAAAATGAATCAAGATGCGTTAGAAAACTTTTTCTATCGCATACGAGCTAGTCAGGGTATGAATACCCATCCCTCAGCTCACGAAATTCAATACATAGTTGCGCGACTGATCTCAATGAAAATTTTACGCCAGAGATTTGAGAAGAAAGGTTCTAATTGTACAGATGATGACGATATAAATTTAGATTGGTATATAGGCCCCGAGGATCGTCATCTTGAGACAGAGGTAGGAGACCAGCGAAATGAGGATCTCGTTTTAGAAGAGATTGATGTGGAAGACATACATTTTGCTGAAGAAAGTAATGAAGCTGAGGTACAAGTGCAGCGTTACTTCACAGGCTATGGTATTTACCAGAAAATGCTGTGCAAGTTAAAATGTGAAAAGTGCACCCACGCCATGACGAAAACAAAAGGGGAGCTGAAGTTGCATTCAGAAGCCCTGATAAGATCAAAAAACTTCACGGATGACAGCGATTTAAGGCTTGTCAATCCTGAAGACAGGGTTTTCGAAGTGTGTCGACTCCAAATGGTGTGGTACCGTCAGCTCTTCGCAAAATATGCCCACATTGCAGGTCTTAGGTGTTTAATGTTGTCCGCTCTAAAAGAAAAAACACAAAAAGTGTGTCCCGACTGGTTTGTAGGATCTGGCGAGTGTAGAGATCATCGCGAGAAGCTATTAGATTTTCTCTTAACTGTCCTTTTATTCAAGAATGCAAAGTGGCTCTTGCGAAATGAGGTCAATAAAGTCAAAGAAAGAAAACTACAAAGTAAATTAAAAAAGCTGTAGGTTGTAAGCCAGGGCCCCACGAAAAGAGATTCGCCGTTCACACAGGTAATTAATAATCTATTAGCTATCTTTTGCATATGATGATACCTATTCTTTTATTTCAGGGTTTTCCACTTTTCTATATTTCAGGTTTTTTTTATTTATATATTTTACAGGTATTTTCCGTTTCAGGTTTTCTCTATTTTTTAGTCTATTTTACAGGTTTCTTTTTTATTTTTTCTTCTCTTTCAGCTAGCACCCGAGCCTAGATTTTTAAGCACTACAATTTTTTCTTAATCATGATGGATTGAGAGTAGTGTTTTAAAAATCAGGTAAATCGCAATGACTTAATCGATGTCAATATCGAAGTCGTGTGAGAAATTGTTATAGTATGAGAACAATTTCGTAATTCGTGCTTTCTCAATTTTATATTTTTTTTTTCATTTCAGGAAATGTAAATACCTATTATTTATAGCATTGTAATATATATACATGTATATATAAGATTACTTAAATTACTTGTGAATAAAAATAAAAAATTAAAATTAAAAAAAATAGTATTTCATTTTCTTAAGGATAACAATATTTATTTGGTAAGAGGATCTTAAAGAAACATATACCAATAATATAATTGACAGGATTTCATTACAATATCAATATATTCGTTCAGCTCAATAAAATAAATATCTGCATATGAAAAATCGTTCCTATGGACGTGCAAAAGCAAACACACATATATAGTACATAAATACATGCATACAAACTGCCATAGCCATACATACATATGAAGCTGCGAGCACTTGCGACAGAAGAAGTATTTCGATTTGCTATTGCTGTCGAGAATTTAGAACACATATTTACATACATATATTGATGCATACATATGTACGGAGCCGCGGCCACTCGACTTGACAAAAATTGAAGATTTACCAAATATTGGCAAATAATTCAACGCGAAATATTACAATATTGACTATTTTCGAATTGGCGAGAAAATTGGCATATGGGCATATGAGCATATGAGTTCGAACTTAGTGTTATAGAATATTTTGGATTTTTCAGCGTCGTTGCGACTAAAAAAATCTGACCGCTGCGACTGCGCCTATGAATGTATTTTGTTCTTGCAGTCGCTCGGCTTATAATTTTAGCTTTGGAAACATACGCGTGCAGAGGCATAAAGCCAGTGCTTTGTGTGTGCTGTTGTATGTACATACATATGTATGTATATACTAATAAGCATAGTTTTGCTGGGAGTCGAGAATGTATGTATATGTATGTACGGACATACATACAATAGGGCATCAATATGCCAATACGTGAGGTAGGTCATGGTTGCTTCAGTACATTGAACTTTTGCTTAATTGTTTCTTACATGTGTATGCATACATGTACATACATATGTTTGTAGTAAGAAACAGTTTAAACAGATTTTGTTACTAATCCAAATATACATACTTACAGTAACATACGAATATGCTTTTTTATCCTATAAAATATGTAAATATGGAGGATATCTTGGGTTTGTTAAAATTATTCTTTTATTTATTTTGAATATCAAAACTTGTATACAAACCATGCTTGTATACCTCCTGCAATAGGATGTGGATGAAAAATTACAGAACAGAAATAAAAACGTAATGCCTCAAATGCCTTGCAAAATGCTGTCGGTCAATTTTATTTCAAACAAATGTATGTATAACAATGCCCAATTTGTTTTTGTCCAAAAATAACAAATATATATGTATATGCAAATACATACGTTTCTTTGAAGTTTTCTTTTATTTATTTTAAATTTCAAAGTTTTATACTATCTATAAAATGCATACATATATTATTCCATGTAATAAATCTAAATTGAAAAAAATTTCGTTTGCAAAGGAACAAATGAATGCATATTCAAATGTAAATATGATATATACATACATATGTAACACTATAAGAATTGAAGATCCAATTGAACTTTTGCACAAACATAGCTAACATAATACATATACATATGTATGTATATATTGATATACATATATTTACATACATATGTCAAAATACCAGAGCACTTGTATGTAAAAATTTTCATCAAATTTGTAAAGTTTTCAATTTACTAAAATGCACATACCAAGATGTGAGAGGTCGTTTTATAGTGCATTTTTTTAAATTAAATCAAAATATTAAAGTTACTTTGATTTGAAATGTTGGCGCATATAATAAATATTCAAATTATTCATCAATAATCATTTAGTTGAATAAATTTTCATTCATCAAGGGAACATACATATGTAGAAATGAACAAGCAAATTCTTTGCAAAATGCCGTCGGCTAATCGTCAATTTGATTTTCTACAGAAGCAAAAGCAGAGAACGTTATGATATACAGAGAACGTTCTCTGTGTGCAGAGCCAATATAGGAAGAGAGAATTCACTGCAATCAGCTCTGTTAAACCCCGGCCGCGGTTAGACTTCATTTTTGACAATTCACACCATTCGTAGCTCGTGAGACTTCTCTATATTTAACGTTCTCTGTACGTATCGTAATTTCTAGATCTGGCAGCACGTATCTTCTCTCGAAATCTGCTTCGCCACAGCGAAGTGGGTATCATAGGAGTAGCCTTCTCAAAACAGTTACTTAATTTTTCGCGATTTTGACAAGTCTTGCGTCATTTCCCTTTCTAATACAAAACAAAAGAACGAAACAAAGAAGTAGGAGTAATTACATGTTTGTGAAAATTCAGTCAATGGCTTGGTAGTACTGTTATATGCGAGATTTAAACGAAACAAACAAATTGTTTGTGCCATGTGTTAAATTGTAAAAGCACAAATTAGTATTATGCCTCCAAATGCAGTTTGTTTGCGTTGTTATGCGGAATATGCCGTGGCAAGAAAATGTGTTTTGGGTGCGTATAATTTCTTGTGTTTGATTGTTTGCATTGCTTTCCCCTACTCTTCCTCTTCATAAAAATGTAATTCTCCTTCCTTTTGGTTGTTTATTCATGGGCTCCCGTACGCGATCTAACAAATACGCGCGCACGTAGTAATCAACTAAAGAATTCTTAAAATGTCCAAGCTGGTTGGTATAACTAAATTTAAAAACATATACATAATATAACAAAAATATTTAACATAAAATTATACAATGAATAAAAAAATAAGGCACTTACCGCTTGACCACTCTACGGTAAACATTCAACGAGAACACCTTGTCAGGGTTTTTTCATTAGGTATAGGTAAATAAATAAATAGGTCAAAATTGCACGTATTGAGTAGTAGACTATTGGCCAGTAGTTTCGTATACAGCTGATGATAGGCCAATTATACCAATTTCTTTGGAACTTTCCAACTATCTTTCACAAGTGCTCCTAGAGAGTGCAGTTGAAACTTTCGACCATTCTATCTGATTGGGGGTGTAAGGGTGTTGTACGCGTTTTCTTAATTCCCAGTAAGCAACGCATTTCTTAGAACACTGCGGATTCGAAGATCCTACCTTGATCTGAATGTAATTCAATAGGTAGTCCGAACCGAATCACCCAATTCTGCACAAAAACGTCAGCAATGGTTTTGGCCCCTTGGTTTGGTAGAGAAGACTGACTGAAGAAGTCTATAACAACGAACACACATTTGTTGCCAGAATCACTTGTTAAAAACGGACCCGCAACAGCTATGGCCACTCGCTCAAATGGTGACCTTGCGTTGTATTGCTGTAATCTTCCACGACTTCTCTCCTGTGTTCCTTTTGCTACCATACACTCCTCGCAATTTCTACTGATTCTCTGCGTTTTGGTAATACCCAGATGAACTCCACTTGGCCCAATGTGGAATTCCTCTAACTTCCCCTAACACGATGCCGAACTCCATCAATTAACTTAAGACTAGTCCACTGAACCCAATACGCCTTACCCACAGTTCTTTCTTTTGCCGTTTCTTTTTTAGATGGTCTCTCTCCACCGTCTTTCTCCTCCATGATCTTTCGCAAGTCAGCATCATTCAATTGTTGTCTTCTTATCGCACTTGGCTTCCATCCTCGGGTTGCAGCTGCATTAGTCTGATATCAACTATCCCTTCAGATCTCTCGACTTTGGAGCAATGCTCACACTCTATAGCACAAGGTCGCCGAGATAGTGCATCAGCATTTCCATGTTACTCTCCTTTTCGATGTTCCGATGTCGAAGTCGTAATTTTGGAGTCTTGCAATTTGTCCTTACGGATGCTTGAACTGGAGTAATCATCTGAATGCTGCACGTTCTGTTCTTAACTGGAATCATTGACCGTACAAGTATTTGTGGAAATATTTTATGCACTCAACTACAGCTAATAGTTCACGTCTGGTCACGAACAAATCCATCTCCGGCTTCCCGAGGACTCTGCTGTAGTATGCTATCACTTTTTCTTGCCCCTTGATGATCTGTGACAATACTCCACCAATTCCATATGCCTAGCATCTGTATCCACAACGAACTCTTCTCCCGCGACTTGATAAGAGATGGTCGCTAAAATGTTTACCCATGATAAAGATGTCATCCAGATAGACAAAACACATCTAGTTCCCAAAGGACATGCTCCATCAACGATCAAAGGTTGCTGGTGCGTTATAATGGCATTTGTGACATTTTCAGTTCCATTTGCAAAGACGGCGATGATATTTGTGAAGATATTTGCATCATCTTCGATTTCCTGTATGATGACATTTGGGCTGATGCAGCCATAATCACCCCTATGTCAATACCTAGTTCATCTGGTAGGTTCTGCCTTCTCTTCTATTTTTGTCGATGACTCCTAAGCTTTAATCTATAACATACCTTCGTCTACATCGCCAACATACCTTCGCTTTCATTAATTTGTTTAGTCGAAAAATAACAAATCACAATATTACCAAGCCATTCACTGGATTTTAACAGGCATGTATGGATATTTCCTCCTCCTTTTGCTTGCATCGTTCATGTGTTTTGTATTGGAATGGAACTGAGTTCAGGCTTGATAAAATCTTCTATAACATATATATAAAAATTCAGCCGTTTTTCGCGTTGTGATGAACTTTACGGAGAATGGCTCAACCTATTTTAACCAAACTTTGCCACATTGAAGAGATACATGTGGAGAAAGTTTGTGTTTTAAAATTTTAAGAATCGGATACCAGGGTCTCGAGAAATAGGCCAAAACGTGGACCCGGGTAACCCTAGAATGTGTTTGTACAATATGGGTAGCAAATGGAAGCTGTTGATGTTTTCTATAGGATAGAGTATTTTTCATACCGTTCCGTTACTAGGGTTTCGAGATATAGGTCAAAACGTAGACCCGGGTAACCCTAGGATGTGTTTGTACAATATGGGTAGCAAATGGGAGCTGTTGATGATTGCTATAGTATAGAGTATTTTTAATGCCCCTCCGTAACTAGGGTATCGAGATATAGACCAAAACGTGGACCTGGATAACCCTAGGATGTGTTTGAACCACATGAGTATCCATTGTAAGTTGTTGATAAATGCTAATGAAAGGAGGACTTTTCTTTTCGCTGGGTAACTAAGGACTCCAGATATAGACCAATTGGGAACTCGCCTTCAGGTTAAGAGATTGCATTCTTATGTACTACCACCAGTTAAAATGGTCCACGAACAGGTAAATAATATTTTCAGTGTGTTGACATTTCATCATTTGTGGAAATTTCTTAAGTCACATTTTCCACTTATTTTCAGGTCTACATGTACAGAAAAAAGTTAGTGCCATGAATTTTTATTCTTATCGATTGATCGTTCGTCCACAAGAACAAAATTATATCTTGAGATGTCGTAAACTATATCATCAGTACATCGTTGATATGTATGTCAAAATAGAAACAGAACGTCTTAATTTTATTCGTTGCAACCAAGCAAAAATTAAGATCTGAACAATATATTCATTCAAAAATTCAGCCGTTTTTCGCGTTGTGATGAACTTTACGGAGAATGGCTCAACCGATTTTAACCAAACTTTGCTACATTGAAGAGACACATGTGGAGAAGGTTTGTAACTATGTTTGGTTAAAATCTCCTTTACTTCTTCGTCAACACATAGTATACACGAGGCAGCGTTCTTCTTACGCGGGTGCTTGTTATTGTCAACGGTTGCATGGAGCGTACATTTTACTCACATATGTACAAGTACTCAGCAGCTGTAGCTGACCGCCTGCAATAATTAATCGTAACACAATGCTGCTGTGACTAACTTAACACTTTGCTTAAATACTTCTTCTTTACACCCACACTTCGGGATAACCGAAGCAAAACCATTAGCTCAACGAACCTGAACAGGTCGTCGCTAAAAAAGTTCTTAAGCAAGGCAGTTTTCTTAGGAGATTACCAAAGGTTATCAGTAATAGTGCATAGTGAAAGTAAGTGTTAAAACTAACAAGAAAGTGTTTTATTTGGTAAAGTGTTCAAGTGAAGCAGTTTCCAGGCATCAACCAAAGAGATAAAAAAAGTGTGTCAGAAATATTTAAGAGAAGAGATTGTTTTCACATTTTCCAACGATATTTTCACGAAAAATTTACAAAATATATATTAATTTTGCAAATGATTGATAACAAGTGAAACAGTGAATAAATGGTGTGAAAAATACACACAACAGAAATCGGCAAAAATAATTAATATTTTAGAAGTTTTTACTTCAGATATTTATGAAAAGAGATTGTTTTCACACTTTCCGTAGATATTTTCAAGAAAAATTTCAAAAATATATATTATTTTTGCTGATCATTTCCCATTTCTGTTCTGTGTAATTTTTATTTCAACGCGTGCTCACAGTTCAATTATATTTTTAAAAGATGGCCCTAACAGTATGTTAATTTGAATTCCAGTTTAAAAACAAGAAAAGTAGCAATCAAGAGCTCAGAGTGACATAAAGAAGACCACTTTGATTCGGTTAAAGAAATGCCAAGAGGTAGAAGACATGCTAACATCGGACGTAATACACATCACAATAGAAATGTGCAAAATCACAGACAAAATGAAAGTGAGGAAAATCATGCTGATAGATTAAGTCAACAAAGAGATCGTACTAGGTCACGATCTCAAAATCGGCCAATAAATATCAATTCTGTAAATTTGAATGGTGCAGCATTTCAATATAATCCACAACTTGATTATTCATCTCACAAATACGTTGTCATTGGAAGTATGGATAAAATTTGCGGATTTTGTCAAGCATTGAAATTTAAAACTGAAACACCAGGCATGTGTTGCGCTGCAGGAAAAGTTCGTTTACCAGACATACAATATCCGCCCGAACCATTAGCTACATTATTATCGGGAACATCACCCGATTCCAAACATTTTCTTGAAAAAATGTCCACATATAATTCATGTTTTCAAATGACATCTTTTGGTGCTGGAAAAATTATAACCGATAACTTCATGCCAACGTTCAAGGTAATACATAAACTTCAAACTCCAAACAACATTCGTTGACACATCTAATGAATCATTAGATTTTATGGACACAAATTATGGTTTTTTTCAGATTCAAGGGCAAGCATATCACTTAATAGGTTCATTACTACCACTACCCGATCAACAGTGAAAATTATTGCAAATTTATTTCATTAATGACAACGATGATGAACTTGAAGCACGGTGTGCATTTTCGAAGAAATATAAACAGAGTCATTATGAGAGAGTTACAACATTTATTACACACACACAATGTTTTGGGGCAAAATTTTAAAACAACAATCGAAAGATTGTCATCTGATAATCATAAAATTAAAATTGATGCAAATAAAACGCCTGCCGGCGAACATCGTGGAAGATACAATCAACCAACTTCAAGCAACGAGGTTACAATTTTTATATCTGGAGATGAATTTCAACCAAGAGATATTGTTTTGCAAAGAAGAAATGATACACTGCAACGTGTTAATGAAACGCATCCAAACTATGATGCATTGCAATATCCTCTTATGTTCTGTCGTGGTGAAGATGGTTATTCGATTGATATAAAACAAATAAATCCAGCAAATGGTCAAGAAACAAATAAAATGTAAGCGCAATGAATTATTATGCATACAGAATCATGATAAGAGAAAATCAACAGAATCACATTTTAAAATGTCGTAAATTATTTCATCAGTATATTGTTGACATGTATGCGAAAATAGAAACAGAACGATTGAATTACATTAGATTCAACCAAAGAAAATTACGCTGTGACGAATACATACATTTACGAGATGCAATTAACAACGATACCAACGTTAATAACATTGGTCAAATGGTAATATTACCTTCATCGTATACAGGCAGTCCAAGGCATATGCATGAATACGCCCAAGATGCAATGTATTATGTCAGAAATTATGGTCGACCCGACTTATTCATAACTTTCACATGCAATCCGAAATGGGATGATATTAAGAATCATTTATATACTGGACAATCAGCTACTGATGGGCATGACATTACTGCAAGAGTGTTTAGACGAAAGCTACAGTCTCTAATGGATTTCATTGTAAAACATAAAGTTTATGGAGATGTACAATGTTTCATGTATTCTGTGGAATGTCAAAAAAGAGGCTTGCCTCATCCGCATATTTTGATTTGGTTAAAACAAAAACTAACCACAGATAAAATTGATCATATTATATGTGCTGAAATTCCAGATATAAATGAAGATCCAGAATTACATTCTACTGTAACCAAAAACATGATTCATGGACCGTGTGGTACGTTAAATCAAAATTCTACAACATGTATGGTTGATGGTAAATGTTCAAAAAACTACCCAAGGCAATTAATTGCTGAAACAATGACTGCAAATGATGGATATCCATTGTTCCATAGAAGATCACCAGAAGATAATGGAAAAACAGTCGCTGTGAAAATAAATAATCAAGATGTGGAGATCGATAACCGTTGGATAGTTTCGTATTCGAAATTATTATCGAAAACGTTTAACGCACATATAAATGTTGAATATTGTAACTCCGTAAAATCCATCAAATACATATGCAAATATATCAATAAAGGAAGTGACATGGCAGTATTTGGAGTTGTAAATCGAAATGATGAAATTACTAATTACCAAATGGGAAGATACATTAGTAGCAACGAAGCAGTTTGGAGAATATTATCATTTCCGATTCATGATCGCCATCCAGCTGTTATTCATTTGTCAGTTCATTAGAAAATGAACAAAGTGTTTATTTCACTGAAAATACTGCTCAACAAATGGCCGAACGACCACCAGCAAAAACACTAACTGCATTTTTCAACTTATGTGAAACAGATTCATTTGCAAGAACATTGCTTTATTCAAATGTTCCTAAATATTATACTTGGAATGCATCATCAAGGTCCTGGGTACGAAGGCAACGACGAATACCTGTAGATGGATATCCAGGTGTTCATTTGGGTGATGCAATCGGACGACTTTACACTGTGCATCCAAGTAAAGTGGAATGTTTCTATTCACGTTTACTCTTAGTTGATATTCCCGGCCCAAGATCATTCGAAAGTTTGAAACGAGTTAATGGTCATCTTTGTTGTACTTATCAGCAAGCATGCAAAGAATTGAATTTGCTTGAAAATGATAATCAGTGGAATGCAACTCTTATGGATGCACGTGCAACAAGTTCTCCACACCAAATAAGAACACTATTTGCCATCATTATTGCCACATGTTTCCCAGCAAACCCAAAAAATTGTGGAGTACTTACCAAGAATACATGACAGAAGATATCCTACATCAAGTACGTTGCATTACTGCAAATCCAAATTTGAATTATACAGATGAATTTTATAATGAGGCATTAATTATATGGAGGTTGAATTAGTTTTAAAGGTTTTTTTCGAAGATTTGGGGCTTTATTGTGAAAAAACGGTACAAAATATTTTATTTGAAGTATTGGCCATCGCTAGCTACAACTTTCGCCCATCTTTCGGGCAATTTCCGGATGCCGTTTCTCCAAAATTCTGGCCGCTGCTTGGCTATCCATGACTCAACCCATATTTTGGTAGCCTCGTACGAGGAGAACCGCTGGTCCGCCAAATCGAGACTCATATGCCGGAACAAATGATAATCGGAGGGAGCTATGTCTGGACTATACGGCGGGTGGGGTAACACTTCCCAGCCAAGCGTTCCAAGGTTTTTTTTGACAGGTTGAGCAACATGCGGCCGAGCGTTGTCATGTTGCAAAATAACCTTGTCGTGCCTTTTTATCGTTTCCGGCCGTTTTTCTTTCAATGCCTGGCTTAAACGCATCAATTGCAGTCGGTAACGATCCCCCGTGATTGTTTCGCCCGGTTGGAGCAGCTCAAAATATACGACGCCGACCTGATCCCACCAAATGCAGAGCATGATTTTCTTGCCGTGAATATTCTGCTTGGCCGTCGACGTTGATGCGTGGCCGGGCAAACCCCATGATTTTTTGCGTTTTGGCTTATCGTAGTGGATCCATTTTTCGTCGCCAGTCACCACCCGAAGCAAAAAACAAAAACAAACAAAAAAAAATCGCCGTTCGACGTCGCGCAGCTTCAACTCGTACGGGACCCAATGTCCTTGCTTTTGGATCATTCCCATCGCTTTTAGACGCTTGCAAACGGTTGATTTATCAACGCCCAATGATTCAGCAAGCTCTTCTTGGGTTTGGCACGAGTCCTCGTTTACCAATTCCCCCAATTCCGCGTCCTCGAACTTTTTGGGCTGGCCAAGACGCTCCTTGTCTTCGGTGTGAAAATCACCACTTTTGAATCGTCGAAACCGGTACTCACATGTTGAAATCGACGGAGTATGGTCTGGGTAGGCCTCCTGCAGCAATTCACGGGCTTGGGCTGTATTTTTTTTCAAATTGAAGCAGAAAAGCAAAGCTTCCCGCAAATTGCGTTTCGACGGCACGAAAGTTGACATACTCGGAGCACGAAAACACTGCGTTGTTTATACTTCAGCGAAATGACAGATACTGATAAACAAAGCCTAGGGATGAGGCTTTGTCATGAATATATATTCAGTATTGCGATAAATAGCGCCATCTGTGTGTCACCTTTAAAACTAATTCAACTTCCCAAATAAAATCGAATACTTTTGCCTGATGATGCAAATAAAACTCTGAGTGAGTTAGGTATGATCGCACCAAATCATCCGATGCATGATGCATACAATGCAAAATTAAGACGTGAAAAAGAATATGATCGAAATGATTTGAACACATTTGTAACAACAAACCTACCAAAATTAAACACAGAACAAAGGTAGGCATATGACACAATTATAGACAATGTTGCAAATGAAAGAGGAGGAATATTCTTCTTAGATGCACCAGGTGGGACTGGAAAAACGTTTTTGTTGTCGTTAATTTTGGCCACCATTCGATCACAGAATAATATTACATTGGCTTTGGCATCATCTGGAATAGCGGCAACTTTATTGGACTGCGGTCGCACTGCACATTCTGCATTAAAGTTACCATTAAATATGCAAGTAAATGAAGAACCAACTTGCAACATTTCTAAAAATTCTGGAATGGGAAATGTTTTACACACATGTAATATTATTGTATGGGATGAATGTACGATGGCTCATAAAAATAAATGGAAACCTTAAATAGAACACTGAAAGATTTTCCAAATAACACAAACATATTTGGTGGTGCACTCAGTCTATTGGCCGGTGATTTTCGACAAACTTTGCCTGTTATTCCCAAATCAACAGCAGCTGATGAATTGAGAGCGCGCCTTAAATCTTCTAATCTGTGGAGATATGTTCAAAAGCTCACATTAACTACTACAGTTCGTGTGCTGTTACAGAATCATCCAACAGCTGCTGAATTTTCCGAACATTTGTTGCAAATTGGAAATGGACGAAAGCTAATTGATAAGAATACAGGCATGATCACACTTCCAACTAATTTTTGTACCGTAACAGAATCAATAGTACAATTTGTGCAAAATGTATTCCCAAATATTGCACAAAACTATCGAAATCAAGATTGGCTAAGCGAGAGAGCTACATTAGCTGCTTTCGATGTCAATGAAATCAATGCCAGTATTTTGACTCAAATTCCAGGTGAAGTTGTCACCTATAAATCAATTGATTCAATCACTAATCCCTACGATGTAGTGAATTATCCAATTGAATTTTTGAATTCACTTAATTTGCCTGGCTTGCCACCACATCGTTTGCAATTGAAAGTCGGCGCAGTGATCATTACGTTGCGAAATATCAATCAGCCGAAACTATGCAATGGGACAAGATTAGCGTGAAACGGACAATGAACAAAGTAATTGAAGCAACAATTTTGAAAGACAAATTTAAAGGTGAAGATGTTTTGATTCTGCGCATTCCAATGATTTCAACAGATTTGCCTTTTGATTTTAAGCGACTTCAATTTCCCATTCGCCTTGCTTTTGCTATTACAATCATTATGTCTCAAGGTCAAACACTTCAATTATGTGGAATTGACCTAACTTATCCATGCTTTGGACATGGGCAACTGTATGTAGGATGTTCTCGAGTAGGGAAACCATCGTTACTTTATATTTATACACCGCATGAAAATAAAACCAAAAACTTTGTGTATCAGAAGGCTTTAGAATAAGTTGTTAGTTTATAATCATTAGAGTAAGTCACTAAAATAAATAAAACATTGTTATTAGAATAAGTCACAAAATAATGGCCGAGTATGAATTAAATGATGAAACAAAACAAAAGCAAAGAACACTTTTCATTTATATGTTTCTTTCACCCAGCGAAGAGGTTGAGGGTCCGCTAGTCGTGATAAATAAAGTAACTGTTTTTGCAAGACGCCACCTATGATACTCAATTCGCCATGATAATCGTTCAATAACACGATTAAATGCTGCTAGTGCAGTCTTCCCGTGTCTCTATGAGTTGATATGATTGGAATATTACTTGATTCTTGAGTTACGCTGTATATTTGCATAAGTTGAGACGACAGAAATAATTCAAAGATTGTTTCAGACTTGATCAACATGACATATAGAAAAGTTTGCATAAAGTAGTTTAAATCACTTGTTTGTGGAGAGGGAGAGTAGGCGAGGGCAATGAAATCTGCCACACACAAGAAATTATACACACACACACTTTCTTCCACCAACTTTCACAATTTAACACGCACACTTAATTTTCATAGTTTATTTGAATTAAATCAAATCACAATATTGATAAGCCATTCACTGATTTGTACAACCTACAGTTTTCAAAATCTCGAAAAATAAAGGAGCAGTTTTTGGAAGGCGGCACCTACTATAGTCTATTCGAATTGATAATCCCTTAGGCAACTTTATTAGAAGTGATAGCATCTGTATATAAGTTAAATCACACGTGCGATTTGCTTTTGCTTTTTAAATTCCATCACACCGAAGGAGCGCATGCTGATCCTCCACACTTGCCACTTCGGTTCACCTCCAGGAACGCTACAAAAAGGTACTTTGTGAAATATTTAGTATAATGTCTATCGCTTTGAAAAAAATGGTTAAAAGGGGGGGCAGAGGGGTGTAGCGCCATCTTAAAACTGATAACCCGCCGGAGCCTTATAGTTTTTAAGTAATTTAATATTAAAATTTTTTAATTTAGCGAAATGTTGGTGTTGCCATACACCTGATATAAAAACGAAGTTCGTATGCAGAGATGTTCAGTGGAGGGTTGATTGTAAAACTGCAGTATTTTTTGCTGTAATTTAAAATTGGGAAGTATTTTTGAAAATAAAAACATACAACTTATCGAAATTTAAAAACAATAATATTAAGCGTATCACAAAATATAATACAGTAATCAAAACCCACATATTACAGTTTATAAGTGTATTGTACTGCTTCGATCAGTTTTACAAACGGGTTCTTATGCCTTTTATAAACAGATTTTCTCCACAAAAATTCGATTAGCATATCTGCAAACCAAATAGGGTGGTCGTAGTTGTCTGTATTAAAAAGCTCGATACCTTTCAAAAAAATAGCCCTCATCAGTCCAACTCCGGCAACGCAGTCCACAGTATTTTTGCGTGGGTCTCGTTTTCGCGTGGGCGGCCTTCGGCCGCGCTTCAAAGACATAATCCTCATCAGTCCAATTCTGGCTACGCAGTCCACAGTATTTTCGCGTGGAGCTCCTTTTCGCGTTAAAATCATTGTACCCAAAATTAAAACGTCGTATGCGTGTGTGTTATAAGGAGGCACAATAACCCCCATCCCCATCATTAACACTAAACTGATATACTTCATTTTTGTTCATATTTTTGTTTTCATTTGCAGGCATCCGGCAACACCATACTGTTGTCATTCCAACTTCTTATTCGCGTTTAAAATTTTAAAGTGATTGTATGGACAAATGCATTTGCATTTAATTGTAATGAAAATTATTTGAATATATGTATAAAAATACGTAAAAACACGCGTGTGAATGTATATTTAGTGAAGTGTAAAAAAATAAATAGTGAAATGTGCAAATTATATTGAAGTTCCCGAGAGCATTTTGAAGGCAAATCATTACGAAATTATTATTTCCCGAATAATTTGGAGTTATAAAGAGTGTTCCTTAACACGTCACTAACATCGCCACCAAATTTCGTTTATAAAGACATTATTGTTTGCCAAAAATGGCCCAATAGACATTATTGTGAATCCCAGCCGGTACTTTACCCCGCTCAACCTTTTTCGAGTCCAATGTACCATTTTTATTGTATTATTGCTTAAGATTTCACTTTAGATATTATTTAAATCATCAACTATACATTTTCAATACACATGAATGGCAAAGTAAACACACAGATTTTAACAAAACAAATAACTTTGACGGTATTCATATCTATGGCGAAGAAATCAGCTGGGCGGATGCCATCAACTGTGATAAATTTTACTTTTAACAAACAATTATGTACAGGAAACGACAACACTGGCAATGAGTCAACGCGTGAAAATTGGGTGCTCAATGCCGAATAAATAAAGAAACGCACGAATGTGAATTTCAATAATACAATTCGATAGAAGGAAGGGTATTAAGTTATTCGGTCTGATACATGTTTGTTCGGTGTAAAAACGAATTTGACTTATACGTATGCCTTAAAACATTCAAAGAATTTTTATATCGTGGTAAAAACGTTTCAATGGTTTGTAAATGTTATTTAAAGTCATCTTGCTAAATACACATATTTGGGGCTGTACGTTTCACCGGTCGTAAATAGGAAATCTAAACATTAATTGCCAGTGGAGAACATTAAGAACATAATTATAGTATAGTAAAACAAACATTCGCGTTTGCTTTAATACATCTTTAAAGTAGTGAAATTCCAAATTTCAGCCGAAAACTCCAGCTGATGCCCCGTGTTTTGAGAAAAAAATGATTGAAGTGGTAGTCCGTCGGTGGCGTAGAACGGGTATCCTACATCCTAAAAAAAAGCCCCACCCTTTGTAATTTGAAGTTATTTTATTTCCAAGTGAAGAACAATACACCAATTTTGGCTATTTCAACAAGAAGTTCTTCCAGACGCCTTGAAAATGAACAATATAAAACGTTAGCGGATAACTATGATACGAAATGGGGTTATATCTACATTATATGCATATATGTATAGTATATATTAATGTATATATATATATATATATGTATATATATATATATATATGTATATATATATATATATACATATACTGGATTTGCCACAACTTTCCATTACTACCACGATATATTCGGGGGTAGGCGGAGGTGATGGGGCGTTGCACCATCCACCACACCCAATAGAAACAGCAAGGTCACACCATTATAACGATGGAAGTCACAACCTCCTATGGTCCCTGTAGAACCCAGAGGAAAAGTTTAAAAATTAGGTTTTTGACGACTGTATTTGCATCTTGTACTGAAATATCGTTGAAGAGAAATGTATCAAGCACTTATTAACCCAGCAAGCACTTGGGTTTTATAATTCATACTATTTATGAAAATGTTGTATTAGCGTAAAATTTATAAGTGGTCCTGGCGGAAAAATTATAAAAGTTTTTTTTTGTTTTTTGTAACATGTATATATGAACATTTTCAAACAAAACAGCACCGCAGCCGAAAATTGTGACTAAAAAATCGCACGATTTTGTACTCCAAATTTTCACTTTTTATGAAAATATTACTTTATCGCTATATTTTATTTAAAATTTTCACTATTTTTTGTAAATAATGATCTATCGAAGGCCAAAGGTTAATTTAACTATTTTAAAAACTACAAAAAATCTATCGAACCTCATTGTTGGTTGACTAGGTTTCTTCGTTTTCGCTCTATTCTTTTCTCATTATCGCTCCTTTGATAGTTCGTCCCGCACATTTATTTCGCACGGTATTACAAACGTTTAGAAGAGCATTTGTAATGATAGAATTTTAATAAAATTCGTAGTATTATTGTGTAAAAATAGGTTTAAATCAAATCTTCAATTAATAAAGACTGTTTATAAGTGAATATTGTTACTTTTCTGTGTTTGTATTTAAGTAAAATAAGCGTCTGATATAGTGACTACATTTGTGCGTTATAATTTTTAAATCTTTATTACAACCACGATGTATTTGGATGACAGGCGGATAGGAGGGAAGGGTCGTGGCACCGCCCACCAGAAAGAACAAGGTCTTACCATTATAAATATGAAAGTCCCAACCTCCTAGGCTCACGACAGGACCCCCAGGAAAAGTTTAAGGCTTACGTTTTTCCGACCGTATTTGCTTATTGTACAGAAATATCGTTGAAGGGAAATGTATAACGCAATGGTTAACACTGTATAGGTGTAACTAAAGTTTTATAATTCACACTATATAAGAAAATATTGTTTAATCGTAAAATTTATAAGCGCCACAGGGGGAAATTAAGACTAAAAGTCGCAGGATTTTTTATTCGCAATTTATTTAATTTATTTATTTAATTAATTAATAGTCTAAAAATTAATTTTAAATTTTCACTATTTATAAAAATATTTTTTTTTTATTTTATTACATGTATGTATGAGGTGTGTGAAAATAAGGTGAAGGGGCTAGAATTTAGTATAATGTCTATCGCTTTGGAAAAAACGGTAAAAAGGGGGTGATAGAGGGGTGTATCCCCATCTTAAAACTGAAAACAGAACCTGCCGGAGGCTTATAGTTTTTAAGTAATTTAATGTTAAAGTTCTATAATTTAGCGAAAAGTTGGTGTTGCCATACACCTGAAATGAAAACGAAGTTCGCACGCAGGGATGTTCAGTGGAAGGTTCATTGTAAAACTGCAGTATTTTTTGCTGTAATTTAAAGTTGAGAAATAATTTTGAAAATAAAAACATACAACTCATTTAAACTTAAAAACAATGATATTAAGCGTATCACAAAAAATAATAAAGTAATTAAAATTAAATTAAATTAATTAACACAGTATTTTTGCGTGGAACTCCTTATCGCGTAGGCGGCCTTCGGCCGCGCTTCAAAAAAATAACCCTCATCAGTCCAACTCCGGCTACGCAATCCACAGTATTTTTGCGTAGAACTCCTTTTCGCGTGGGCGGCCTTCGGCCGCGCTTCAAAAAAATAACCCTAATCAGTCCAACTCCGGCTACGCAATCCACAGTATTTTTGCGTGGGTCTCCTTTTCGCGTAGGCGGCCTTCGGCCGCGCTTCAAAAAAATAACCCTCATCAGTCCAACTCCGGCTACCCAATCCACCGTATTTTTGCGTAGAACCCCTTTACGCGTGGGCGGCCTTCGGCCGCGCTTCAAAAAAATAACCCTCATCAGTCCAACTCCGGCTACGCAATCCACAGTATTTTTGCGTAAAACTCCTTTCTGTGTTAAAACCATTGAACCCAAAATTAAAACGTCATATGGGTGTATGTAGTAAGGAGGCACAATAACCCCGACCCCCATGATTAAGACTAAACTCAAGAACTTATTTTTTGTTTTCATTTGCAGGCATCCGGCAACACCATACTGTTGGCATTCCAATCTTCTTCTTATTCGCGCTTAAAATTGGAATGTGATTGCATAGGCAAATGTATTTGCATTTAATTTTAATAGATATAATTAGAATATTAGCATAAAAATCGGTAAAAACACGCGTGTGAGTGTATATTTGGTGATTTATAGTGAAATGTTAAAAAATATAGAGTGTAATGTGCCAAATTATAGTCATGTTCCCAAGGGCATTTTGAATGTAAATAATTAAAAAATTATTATTTCCCGATTAATTTAAAGTTATAAAGAGTGTTCCTTAACACCTCACTAACATCTCCACCAAGTTTCATTAAAAAAAACATTAAAGTTTGCCAGAAATTCCAAAATAGACATTGTTCTAAATTCCAGCCGAAGAAAGTGATAATATCTTTAGGATTAAACGATTTTTGGTGAAAATTTTGACTATCGATTAATTGTTACTTTATGGGGATGAAATAGCTTTAACAATTCTTTGACAATTTCTAAGCATTTCCTTTTGATTTGAGTAAACCCCCACATTCCGTTAAACTTAGCTCAAATAATTGTGCATACAGCAAATATATTTCGCGACAATCACTCAATGCTTGCTGTTTTAAATAGCGTTAAATATTTTTGAGACATACATATGTACAGTTCCTAGAAACCATACTCGTTTTGTTAGTGCGTTTTTATACTTTTGATTGTAAACACCTCGACATGGAGAGTCAGGCACCAAAAAAGCATTTAGGTGTACCGGTTGATATTAAAAAATTAATTCTAAAGTTAAAGCTAGAAGGAAGGAGCTACGGTGAGATATCAGCAACTGTTGACAGACCACGTGCTACCATTCAATCCGTCGTAAAAACGTTTGAAAAGAATCAAACGTTTATCAAGAATGCAAAAAAGCGATTGGAGTACGCGGGAACCTATGTTGATAAGCCAGATGACTTTTGGAACTATGTTATACTTATGAGCGAGAGTAAATACAACATGTTGGATCAGATGGAAGAAGATTTGTATAGAGGACAGCGAATACTGCTCTCAGAAAGGAAAACCTCACTCCTATCGTCAAGCATAGTGGCGGAAATGTAATGTAATGGTTTGGGGCATAATGGCGGCTAGCGGTGTTGAAATCTTGCATTTGTAGAAAGCACTATGGATAGATTTAAATATTTATCTATTCTAAAGGACAATTTAAATCAGAGCGCTGAAAAACTTGCTTTCGGCTCGGATTTCAGGGTGGTACAAGACAATGACTCGAAGCATAGTTCGGAAGTTATAAGAACTTACTTGCTTTAAAATTGTAAATCTGTGCTCCCACATCCGCCCCAGTCTCCAGACTTAAATCCGATTGAGCATTTATAGGATATTTTGGAAAAAAAAAATTAGAAAGCACACAATAAGACACAAAGAGCATTTGAAGCGAATTATCGAAGAGGAGAGGCAAAATATTTCGCCTGATTAAACCAAGAAGCTGGTATGTTCCATGAAAAGTTGACTGAAGGGTGGCATTGAAACAAATGGATGCCATACGTCAAACCTATACATTTTAAGTAAACTTTGAATCTCCTTTACTGTTTGTACAATTTTTTGTAAAATTTTTATGATAATTTCTTTTGTGTTATTTTTGCTGTGCATATCCTTAATTTATTCGTTACATTTTTTGTTATTGCTTTCACTATGAAATCAAAGATTGAAGAGAGTACAAATTTTCACCAAAAATCGTTGAATCCTAAAGGTATTATCACTTTCTTCCGAAAGTCAGTGCTGTATTTACAATTTTTTGATGCAGCGTACATTCGACTTTCGATTAAATCCTGGCGGAAAAATTATAAAAGTTTGTTTTTGTTTTTTGTAACATGTATATATGAACATTTTCGAACAAAAAAGCACCGCAGCCGAAATTTTTGATTAAAAAATCGCACGATTTTGTATTCCAAATTTTCACTTTTTATGAAAATATTACTTTATCGCTATGGTAGGTAGGTAGGTAGGTAAGATGGCAAGAGTACCCCAGGTACGCTACAAGTAGCACTTACGTGCGGCTTGCCAAAAAGAGTGCAAGCGTTGAACGTAAACGGACGTGTTTTTCCGACCTCCCGCGTTAACTAATACCTTTAATACCGTTGGTAATATACCTAATCGTTCGTGCGACAGTGACTCGATTTAACCTATCGTTTTACTTGGACACTTTTTTATCCACAATGCCATGCATATGTGGTCAAAAGGTTGACCGTGGGCAGCCAAACAAAAAAATTCAGTGTGTTAAGTGCAGTGAATTTTACCATCTTACTTGTGAAAATTTATTGCCTGCTGACATTGAGTACCTGCTGAAAATAAATAAGAAGTATTGTTGTAAACAATGCACAAAAGCGCGCTTTAATTCGATCCTACTGTCGCCTCGCTCAGTTTCTCCGCCAATAAATGCAAACAACAACAATGAAAATATTTCTGAGACCACCAATATTTCGTCGCTTCCAGCTACTTCGGTACCCGTAAGCCCGAATCCATCAGCGGAGTACAGTAAGCAAGAAATCAACCTGCAAGCTGTTTTCGACGAAATTAAATCTCTTAGATATGCTCAGGAGAAAATGATAGCTGTAATTAGCTCTTTGCAAACTGACAAGAGAAATATAGTTAAAAAGATAGAAGAACTACAGTTTGAGGTAAAAGCCGTTCGTCACAAACTTTGCGATCTCGATGTCGCTGCTACTATTCCCGCTTTGGCTAATGATATAAAAGCCCTTCACAACAATTTACATGTACTACACAACAATAATTCTGCAACAACAAAAAACAAGGATCGAGTACTTGTTTCTAACTCAACACCACCGCTGCTGCAGCCGCTGCCGACTCTCCAGTCAATACCGTACGAAATGCTAAGGTTTGCAATAAGCTCTTTCTCGCTGCTCCGCCTAATGCCAAACAATCTAAAACAGTAGAAACACAAAAACATGCTACGCACTCTCCAGCGCTGCTTACGTCGTTGCTATCACAAAGCAATCAAGCAGTGCCGTCGGATAACCCTTCTCTTGCTGATTCGCAGCAGCAGTCGGTTAATGATGAAATGTTTACAACTGTTGTTGCTAAGAACAAAAATCCAAAACGTAAACCGAAAAACACTGTTGTTGGCTGTAATGCAAACCGTGAACTGGATGTAATTGTAGCTATGAAGTGGGTACATTTGTCATATTTCAACCCCACAGTGACCGCTGAAAGCATAATCGAATATGTACACAACCACGGAGCGATCGATAAGAGCGACCTTTCTTGTTATATGCTAGTAAAGAAAGACGTCGAACTTAAAGGACTAAAGAGAGTATCATTTAAGCTTGGTGTGTCTGAAAAAAATTATAACAAGATTTTCGACGCTTCTCTTTGGCAATAGAATATAAAAGTGCGTCCGTTTAAAAATTTTCAAAGAGAAGAGACGAAACCGCCGCACACCTAACGTGTACCGACGTTAATAAGTTATCAAATACGGCAGACTTTCTCCTGTATTATCAGAATGCTGGCGGCATAAGAACTAAAATGCTACCATTGTTGTTCTTCTCCTCTTCATCTGTCTATGATATCATAGTTTTAACAGAGACTTGGCTTTCTGAATGCCATTATACAGCAGAAATATTTGACTGTCAACTGTATAATGTATTTCGTAAAGACAGAATCTCCCGCACTACTGGTCTCTCTAAAGGTGGTGGCGTACTTGTTGCTGTAAGTTCGAAGCTACCCAGTACACAAATCACTTTGTCACCAAGTATGAGTTCCGACAACGGATATTTTGATGTTGATCAAATAATAATTAAAATTAATTTACGAAAATCGAATGAATTATACATTAGTGTAAGTTATATATCGCCTTCAAGCCCAATTGAATTATATAAAAAGCATGTAATTAATTGTACAATACTGGATAGTCTAACTGGCGGTCAACACATAATTATTTTGTGTGACTTCAACTTACCCAATGTTAATTGGTGTTTCGACGATGATGCTAAGAAATTAGTACCATATGGAGTATCAAGCGAGAGTGAATGTGAGGTGCTTGACACTTTTGCCGAATATAACCTCTGCCAGATTAACAGAGTACACAATGATATGAATCGCTTACTCGATTTAGTATTCATAAGCAATGATCTAAAGTCCGATGTCGAGTCCCTCTCTTCACCCCCTCTTCCTAACTCCATACACCATAAAGCGTTATGTGTACGTTTTAAACATATAAGCTATATCAAATCAGTTATTAATAATTGCATAAATTATAACTTCTATAAAGCCAATTTCAACCAGATATCGCGGTCATTGGATTTGGTAGATTGGGAAACTGTCTTAAACAAACCCGTACTATCACAGATGTATGATGATTTCGTAGGAAGACTAGAAAGGGCAATTCATATGTTTGTTCCAATAGTGTCTGCAAAAAATCAGTCCAAACCGGCCTGGTACAATTCCAGGCTCATTAATCTTAACAATAAAAAAACCAAAGCATACAAATTATACCGCAAATCTAAAAATAACGCAAAACTTTATGAAGCGTACAATCGTTTGCAAAAAGAATTCGATGTTCTGAACAAATTTTTATATCAGAACTACATTTCTAAAGTAGAGAGTGGTATCAAAGAAAATTGTACAATAAATCTTTTTGGCAGTTCATTAACGGTAAAAAGAAAACCACTGGAATTCCAGAAAAAATGCATTATTTGGGGGAAACGTTGTCGGACACTCAAAAAATTAGTAATCTTTTTGCAGATTTTTTTCGATCTGTTTATGTTCGTCAATCCGACACCGGAATAGAAGATACCGACCAAACACATGTCCGGCATGCGAAGGTACCCCGCACGACACTAACCACCTCTTCACATGCCCCCTCAAACCGACTCATCTAACCCCCCTCTCCCTTTGGACCCAACCTGTCGAAACAGCATGTTTCCTGGGCCTACCCCTAGATGAGCTAGGCGAAGACGAACGATGATATGCCTACACTGACAGGGCTACCTATGCTGTTAACAACAACAACAACAACATACCTCTTTTAACAGCCCACGAACAAATAAAGGTTTCCAGCTCTCATTTAATGATGTACTCAGGAGCCTATCGGCCTTGGCAAATGACCCAACTCCTGGAGAAGATGGCTTCCCTCCTATATTACTAAAAAACTGTGCTATATCGCTAGCAAAACCATTAACAATTATCTTCAATAAATCACTAGCTTCTGGTGAGTTTTTACATAATTGGAAAAAATCGTTTATCTTACCGATAAATAAGTCTGGAAGTAAGTCGGAAGTCCAAAACTATCGCCCTATCTGCAAAATCTCTTGCATACCTAAACTCTTTGAAAAGCTAGTTTATGATTTGATTTTCTTCCAAATTTCAAATCTCATATCGCCTAATCAGCACGGCTTTGTTAAGAGTAGATCTACTGTTACGAATTTAGGGTTATTTACAAATTATGTCTTAGGCCAACAATGCGATGTCATATTCACCGATTTTTCGAAAGCGTTTGATCGAGTCAGCCATAGTATCCTACTTAAAAAGCTGGGTTCATTTGGTCTTCATCCTAGCTTACTCAAGTGGCTTGCATCTTATCTAACAGATAGAACTCAATTCGTTCGTATAAATAACATAAAATCTGATGCCATCAAAGTTACCTCAGGCGTACCTCAAGGTAGCCATCTTGGGCCACTATTGTTCTTAATGTTTGTTAATGACATTCCAGACGTTTTCGAGACATCACGTTGTCTGATGTATGCAGATGACCTGAAAATTTACAGTCGGGTAGAGAACGTAACTGTTTGCATAAGACTTCAGGAAGACTTAGCCAGATTGGAAGCTTGGTGTGATGATAACTCCTTACCTCTTAATGCTGGTAAATGCCAGCACATGTCATTCAGTAGAAGAAAAGTTCCGATTGATTTCGATTACAAGTTGGGCACTACCACCCTCACAAAAATTTACGAAAAGAAAGACTTGGGGGGTCATATTTACATCGAAAATGTCGTTTTCCAAACATATAGACTTTATGATTGCCAAGTCCAGATCTATGCTTGGATTTGTAATAAGGAATTCAAGGGAGTTCCAGGATATCTCTACGCTGAAAAATTTGTATTTTTCTCTTGTTAGATCAAACCTCGAATATTGCAGCATCATTTGGGATCCATTCTATAAGGGTTCATCCTTAAGAATTGAGAAGGTTCAAAAACGTTTCACTCGATTTGCTATTCATTCACTTCGTTGGCCTTGCAGTTTGCCTGCATATAAAAGTAGATGTCTTTTGTTAGCATTGCTAAGGGTGCGTGCATGTCAGAGATGCGATAAGCGATAAGAGCGTCGATAAGAGCAGCGACAAAAGCATAGCGTCGAGCTATAGTTTTGTGTGGTGTATAAAACAGAGCTGCGATAAGAGCGTTAGTTGCATTTGCAATTTAAGTTTTGAAAAGTGAAGAGCTATAATATTTATAATAATGAGTGATTCAGAGGAAGAAAATGTGTTGTTGTTGACGCCTACTGCTGCATATTATCATCTACATAATACTGTAAGAGAAAAACGCCAGTTTTCGGCGCATCCTATAAACCAAGCAAGACTAGAACTCGGAGAATTTCACCATCTCTATAATAGTTTGAGACAGGATCCAAAAAAGTTTTTCGAATATATGAGAATGACAAGCGATACATTCGATTATATTCTGTCTCAAACTTCGGATCGACTGCAGCATAATTGGCAAAACTGCCACAACAGACCAATCTTGCAAGAGGAGCGATTGATGCTTACAATAAGGTACATACATACGAATAATTTTATTGGAGAAAAATTAACATATTCATTGGTAAATAACAAGAAAAAATGAAATATTTTTAACATTTAGAATATTGTGAATCTAAATCGGATATTCATTGTTTTGTGCATTATCATCACATCTAGCCGTGGTGCTTTCAGTGTTACATTCAATATAAATAGGTATTGATTTATTAACCAGTTCATGTGTCAGCTACAATACTTTGCCACAATTTATCCAAAATGAACCTGTTGTGGTGATTTGGATCTTTTTGATCCCAAATTGCAGGTTTTAAAGATACTGCACTTATAAAATCTTATGTGTCCATCATCGATAATAGCGAAGAAAATACTAGCCTACAATTTCTACGCTCTTATCGATGATAGCGAGCGAAGAGTGAGTTAGCGCGCTGCTCCGACATGCACACTTCTATTAAAATACATGCATTAATTTTCTACGCTTCGCTCTTATCGCTTATCGCATCTCTGACATGCACGCACCCTAACTTTAGAAATGCGGAGAAAAACTTCATCGGTAATGTTTATAAGAGACATAGTTACGAATCATATCAAATATCACTTCTTGCTGGAGCTAATACTCTTTAATTGTCCCACTCGTAACCTAAGACTCTACAATATGTTCCATTTACCTTATCACAAGACCAATTTTAGTCGAAATGAACCGCTTGCACGTGGTATAAGACAGTCTAACCAATTATGCAAACATTTGAATATATTCTCTAACTCACGAGATACTTTCAAAGCAAGACTTAATCTGGAGATGCACTTTTTGAATTATGACTAATGTATCTCACAGTATTGTTATTATATATTATATTTAAGCTTTAATATTAGTAATCTATTTAAGTTATACTTTAATTGATGAATAAATAAATAAATAAATTTTTGAAATGCTGGCTGATTTGGAGTAGACCCCCGTTCCCACTCCAGACTCCATTTTGGATCCGTCAGTGAAAACAGAGGCATCTATATCCGCAACAACTCTCCCCTCTTTCCAATCTTGCCTGCTCGGAAAGATAGCCCTAGCACAACCCTCAAAGCACAGTGGCTTGAGACCCCATTTTTTGCCGAACATAGATTTTTAGGCGTAGAAGGCTATATTGGCCTTCTTAACTCGATTTTCTATGTGCAGCTTCCAGTGGAGCTTGGGGTCAAGTATTACACCAAGATACTTGACTTCCGATGAAAGTGTAAGACACTGGTTGTTAAGTCTAGGAAGCTTAAAAGGTGGAGGCTTGTATTTTCTGGTGAATAGCGTCAACTCCGTTTTGTCAGAGTTGACTCTGAGACCGCTACTGGCGGCCCATCTGCTGAGTGTAGCCAGTGCACCTTCCGAAATTTCAGCCAATACTGATGGGAAGGGACCTGAGACCATCAGGACCAAGTCATCGGCATATGCTACCACCTTTACCCCCGCCCCCCTGTTTAAGCGAGTTAAGGCTTCATCTACAGCTACTAGCCAAAGGAGAGGCGAGAGGACGCCGCCCTGCGGTGTGCCCCTATGTACGAATCTGGTGATTCTAGCCCCTCCTGCCACCGCATTTATTTCCCTACCACCAAGCAGGGACGAGATACAGCGGTAGATAGGTCTTTCCACCCCTAGCCTGTTTAGAGGCGTGACAATTGACTCCGCCGTAATATTATTAAAGGCGCCCTCTATATCTATAAAGGCCGCCAAAGTGAATTGTTTTCCCTCCAGAGATTTCTCTACAGTCCCTACTACCTCATGTAAGGCTGACTCGGTAGATTTCCCTTTCAGGTAAGAGTGTTGGGCTGGAGACAGTCTGGTTTCACAGTGCTCTCGGATGTGACAGTCGATCACTTTTTCAAACACCTTGAGAATGAAGGAGGTAAGACTTATAGGTCTGAAGTCCTTGGCCAGGATGTGGCCCCTCCTTCCTGCCTTAGGAATGGAGACCACTTTGGTTTTCTTCCAGCTAGCAGGAACGTGGTTCAGCGAGATACACGCCGAGAAGATCTTTTGAAGAACGGGAACCACCACGGTCTTAGTCTTCTGAAGCATTACTGGCATGATACCATCGATGCCTGGAGATTGGACAGGGGAAAAACTCTCGATTGCCCAGTTTATTCTGTTGACGGTCAGGACCGGTGTCAGGGACATCGCAGGTAACCCCTCCTGCCGGTTCGCGTCTTCGTTACAGACCGGATCAATAGAGTTTTCCGGGAAATGGACATCAATAAGGATTTTTAATGATTCACCTGCAGATTCAGCCCGCTTTCCGTTCTCTCTTTTGACAAGACTTTTACAGGAGTGGTCCGTGGATAGGATCCTGCTGAGTCTGGCCGAGTCTCTTACGGATTCGATGGATTCGCAGTACTCTTTCCAAGAGTTGCGCTTCGCATCTCTAATGGCTTTCTCATAAACTTTCAAAATTTCCCGGTAATCTTGAAAGTCCCTTATTTGGTAACATTTGTTGAAGACTCTCGTATCCTCTTCTTTCAAGTCGATCAGCGTCTTGCTCCACCAGGGAGGAAAGTCTTTCTTGCTAAAGGATACTGGACAGGCCACTTTGAAGGCAGTCTGATAGGACCCTTCTAAGTGTCTAACTTGCGTGTCCAGTTGTTCCTTAGTGGTAGTCAAGAACTTACTCCTATTCAGCTTCTTGCAGAAAACCCTGTGGAAAAGAGCCCAGTCTGTTCGTTTAGGGTTCCTGCGGTGTAGCAAGGTCTGCCGAGCGAAATCGATTTCGTAGAGGATCATCCTGTGGTCCGAAAACGGGTTCCTCTGGGAGACCGTCCAATTTTCAACCCTAACAGCAGATGAGTTTGTAGAAAGAGAGATATCAAGAACTTCCTCGAAAACCTCTTGATGTTCCCGATGCCGGGAAGACAAAAGTTGGGGAGTTGCCCTTGTTCCAAAAAAATAAATTACGGCTTAGTATAAAATCAAACAGAGACTCACCCTGTTCATTGATCTCGCTGCTGCCCCAAATGGTGTGTCTGGCATTCGCATCGCATCCGATCAGGATGTTCTCCTTCTTAGGCTGGAGAGTATCCACTAGATGTTGCAACTCCTCAGGAGGCGCCGATCTGTCGTGGGCCATGTAGGCAGACACCAACCAAAAGCAACTGCCACTGGATGGTTCCACCCTGACCGCAGTCACATCCGGTGAACTAAAATCAGATAGCAAAAAGGCATTAATTGTGTTCCTAACTAGGATACAGGCCCTTGGCTTACCATCAGTTTGGACATAAAAAAGGTCATAGGATCTGTCCCTCAGTCCCATGATTTTTTGCTGCCAGATCCAAGGCTCCTGTATCAGGCAGACATCGATGTCCTCCTCCCGGAGGGTGACTCGTAGGTTATCTGTGGCTAGTTTGGAATGACGAAGGTTAATTTGTAATACTTTTAACAAACTGTTCAAAAGTGTTACTTACCTTACGACTGCTCCCCCAGTTCAGAAACTGCGTCCGTCCCAGACAGCCGCAGATCGTCGTTGTTGTTGTTGTTGTTAACAGCATAGGTAGCCCTGTCAGTGTAGGCATATCATCGGTCGTCTTCGTCTAGCTCATCTAGGGGTAGGCCCAGGAAACATGCTGTTTCGACAGGTTGGCTCCAGAGGGAGAGGGGGGTTAGATGAGTCGGTTTAAGGGGGCATGTGAAGAGGTGGTTAGTGTCGTGCGGGGTACCTTCACATGCCGGACATGTGTTTGGTATGTCAGGGTCGATTCTGGATATGTAGGAGTTTAACCTGCTACAGTATCCAGAACGTAGTTGTGCCAGTGTTACACGAGTCTCACGGGGAAGCTGGAGCTCTTCGTCTGCAATAGGTGGTGGTTGGACTCCGATTACGGCATTCACAGGACGGGAGTTCAAGAAGGTGGTAACGGTCTCCCGGTGAATGTCGTTTATTGTCCGGTCCAGTAGGTTACGGTCAGTTTTGTCCTGGATTTCGTCAGCGTAGTCTGACGTGCCTGGGAGGCGGCTCGGGCTCAAGCAGGTGTCTGTAGGGATGAGACCTGCGGTAACATCCAAGCAGGAACTGCTTGCTGAGCAATTTGTTGTGCTCCACAACTGGGAGCATTTGTCCCTCGTTATGAAGGTGTTGGATGGGTGACATCAGGAGGCACCCGGTCGCTGTCCGAATGGCGGTATTTTGACAGGTCTGTAGCTTTGTCCACTGCGAATCACTAGTTCCAGGCGACCAGACAGGCGCAGCATAGTTAAGAACCGGTCGGCCAATTGCCTTAAATGTCAAAATCAACAGTTCTTTGTCTTTGCCCCAAGTGCTGCCGGCCAGCGATTTGAGGACCTTGTTGCGATTTTGGACTTTTGTGGCAATTGCGGTTGTATGCGGAGAGGATGAGAGCAAGCTGTCAAAAATTACACCCAAAATTTTGGGGTTATTTACCGTCGGAATTGGTGTATCATCGACTTTTACCTTAAGGGACAGCTTGACCTCCTTTGTCCAGGTGGTAAAAAGGGTCGCCGTGGACTTGGTGGGGGAAAGTTGGAGATTCCTCGCAGTGAAAAAGCGAGAAAGGTCGGTGAGATAGTTGTTCACTTTGGAACACAGGCCATCGATGTCATTGCCCGACACCATTATCGTACAGTCGTCAGCGTATGAGATCAGGAAAACTCCCGCTGGTGGTTGGTGGAGCTTCGAGATGTAGAAATTGAACAGCAAGGGTGAAAGGACACAACCCTGCGGTACACCTTGCTTAATCTTTCTCTGCTTTGACGTTTGATATCGAAATATCACTGACGAGTGCTCAGATAGTTCGCGGACCACCTCTTCAGCCCTGGCGGGAGTGTTGACTGATAAATGTCATCTAGTAGCGTGGAGTGGCTGACTGTATCGAAAGCCTTCTTCAAGTCTAACGCTACTAGGACAGTCCTCTCGCAGGGGCGGTTTTAGTTAAGCCCGCGATTTATCTGCGCGTTTATGGCGGTGAGTGCAGTGGTGATGCTGTGCACTCGTCGGAAACCGTGCTGATGTGGGGCTGAGGCCAGGTGTTTCGTATAGAGTGGGAGTAGGAGGGCTTCAAGTGTCTTCACTACTGGGGAAAGGAGAGTTATCGGCCGATAAGACCCCACTTGGTTGGCGGGTTTCCCAGGTTTCAGTAGTGGGACCACTCTCCCTGCTTTCCACTTGTCAGGGATGATGAGAGTGGCCAGGGACAGATTGAAAACCCTTGTGAGGAATCCTACTCCCAGGGGTCCCAGATGCTTCAGTATCAGCGCGTTTAGTCCGTCATGGCAGGTCGGCAGGTCTCTCAATCGAGACGATAATGGGCAAGTGGTCTGATGCAAGCGATAGCATAGGTCGCCACGTTATGCTATTTATCAGACTCGCGCTAGCTATTGTTAGGTCAGGCGAGCTGCTGCAATTGCCCACTACCCTGGTGGGGGCGTCGTCGTTCACTGTGCTGAATGTCGAATCGTCTATCTGCTCTGCCAGTTGCTGTCCCCTACGATCATTTGGCAGGCTTGAATGCCAAAGATCGTGATGCGCATTAAAGTCACCTACAACCAATCGGTTTTCACCTCTCATGAGCGCACCTATATCAGGGTGATATCCTGCCGGACAGCAGGTGACAGGGGGTATATATATGTTAAATATTTCGAGCTCGGAATCGCCTGACCGGACAGCTATGCCTTGACATGCTAAGGTGCTGTCCCTGGGGTCGATTCCTTCATCGATAAGACGATACTGCACAGTGTGGTGGACTATAAACGCTAGGCCACCACCGTTGTCTCGCTCGCGATCGTGTCTGTGCACGTTATAGCCATCCCTGGTGATCAGAGATGACCTAGCGTGCAACTTTGTTTCTTGGACCGCAGCTATTGTAATACTGTGCCGGCTCATAAAGTCAACTATCTCGTCGACCTTGCTCGTAAGTTCGTTGCAGTTAAATTGGAGAAGCTTGAACCTTCTCGGTGAGGTCTGTGTGATTCGGTGGGTGAGGGACGCGTGGGGTTGTCTACGTTGGACCTGCTGCGCAATCCACTGTGGTTGTTGCGGCCTGATGGTGGTGGGCGGCCGCGCCTCCGCGGGCGGTAGTGGGTGCAGAGCTCTGCAGCAGGGGGCAACGTAGGCAGTTGTCCACTCACGGGCGGTGCGCAGGCCGGAACATCTCCGAAAATGGCACCAGCCGTTGCAAGAATTGCACTAGACTGATACCAGATTCCGAGGTATTACGGCCTGACACACGGAACAGACTGTGCGGGGGACCAGGAGCTGCTGGTTTGTCCCCGCACTGGGGTTGGAGCAGGAAGGTAGGGCAGGGGTTGAAGGGGAGCTGTGTTGCTCCGATAGGCTCCTCACCGTGGAGGTGTGGGTAGTGGTGGCGGTTGGCAGTGCCGGCCTATCAGGGGGTGTAGTAGCCGTTGAGGCATCAGACGCCTGCTGGCGGGAGCAACACGTGGCCACATACCGTGTGGACTACTCCCTATATGACTTAAGACCCGAGCGGGTCTTAAGGTGGCTCCACCCGTTGCACTTGTTACACCTAACCGAGGTGGAGTTCGGGTGAAGCCGTTTGTGGCAGACGCAGCAGTAGAATACTTCTGGCCCAGGGTTGGATTCGATTCCAGCCCTGAGGAGAAGTATTTGGAGCAGGATTGCTGCGAGAGTTTGCTCCTGTGACGTAAGGGGTGGGATGATATGAGTTTCACTAGACAGGGCTAGTGTACTGGGGCGGCAGCCCTTGGTTGGGAAAAACCCGAGTCATTCCGGTACGTAGAACAGGCTGCCATGGGAACGACATGATCGCCGCAGATCGTCGAGCAGCTTCTTGGTGTCATCTCCCAATTTCTCCAAGTCGTCGTCCAGGGCGACAGAGGCGGGGAAGACTTTCACTTTGGCCAACCTGAGGCCAAAGCGAAGTTTGAACTGCTGTTTTCTCGGGTATTTTTTCCCCCGGGCCCGGAGTTTTCAGAGGGGCCCGGACTCGAGGGTAATTCCCAGAAATTTCCTGCTTGAAAAACTATAGTAAATAATACTTCTACCAGAGTTCCGTCACAGACTTTTTTTGGTGTGACCATGTCGAATGTTATGATCACGATTACGAAGAATAAATATAATATGGTGATACAAAAGTGTATATTATTGAGCTCTTATCTAAATGGAACATTTTATGCTACTGATTTATAAGGTAATTAATAATTATAGTGATGATTAGATTAAATTTAGATAGTTGTATTTTAAATGAAGACCAATTTTGAGACGTAGTTATTCCTTAAAGCAATTTGTCCTTACGTTGATAAAGAATTAAATGTAGAGATAGCAATAAATCTCATGAAAATAGCTCGGATCATTTTCATTGTTACATGAAACATGAAACGTGATCTAGAAGCGCGAATACGTGACGGAAAGAATGTGGACCAACTTCACTTCAATTGATGCTGTCAAAGCGTTTGCTCAAAATCTAGCTGGACTGAGGAAAGCTCTTACAAAAGTGACAGGACTTAATCTCACCGTAGAAACGAAACGCGGTGTCGAAGGAATTATTAAGTACATAAGTAAATTTGAATGTGTCTGAATGTCTTCCATATGGTTCAAGATTCTCACAGCAATAAACTACGTCAGTTTGATTTTACAAAGAAAAGAAGCAACGATTGACGTCGAGGTAAAGAATCTTGAATGCCTAGTAGCAGATCTACAATTGTTACGCTGAAGAAACGTAATGATGAAGAACCTGAGAATTCAGCGGAAAATATGACTGCCGAAGAAATTGATTTCAAGAGGAACACATTTCTCGTCATCATGGACTCAGTTATCACTGGTATTGAAAATCGGTTTACTGCAATTAAAAACATAAAAAACATTTTCTCATTCCCGTGACTATTTCCTAAAATTGAAAAAGCAGAACTTCAGACAGCAGCTCTTAATTTTGCTAAAAAATATCCTTCTGATGTGTCGGAAGAAATCTCAATTGAGATGTAACACTTGAAGAGTGTGTACAAGGCGAATTTTACTGGAAATTCGGAATGTTGTATGCCTCCGTTCGACTTGTTGAATGTCATCACAGCTAAAAACTTGGATACTCTGTTCTCGAACATCTGCATTGCTTTGCGAATATTCTGCACCCTGCCAGTATCGGTTGCCGGCGCCGAAAGATCGTTCAGCGCTTTATCAAGGATCAAAGACTACCATCGTTCTTGTTCAAGTCAGAGTCGAGTAACAGGATTGGCAACTTTGTATTTGGAATCTGAGTTAGCAAGGAAACTCGACTTCGATGATATTATAAGACCTTTTGCCACAGCTAAAGCAAAATTCTAAGCATCATGGCAGTCATTTTCAAATATTTGTAAGGCTAACAAAATGAATAAAAAATTTTAACTTTTTTCAGCTGCGTTTTTTATTTCAGATCTGCTGAAGAGTTTTCTAAAAGTCATTTTAATCAATATTTCATAATTAATTCTATCAAAAATTTTATCAATGAGTTTTTCAATGTTTAAATGTTATATCACTATAACATAATACGCATTTTGATAAATAAAAAAAATGTTAAGGGGCCCGCATCTCAAGTTTCCCCCGGGGCTCGAATATTCTCTCCACGGCCCTGTAGTGACTACATTTGAGTGTAATAGTTATTAAATTCGGTCCACGCACATAGACATTATAAGCAAACTATGTCACTTTGTTTTCATTCGCACTCAATTGGTTTTAACCCTTAGATTACGGAGTAGGGAACTTGTGGTCCCCCGAAATAAGTTTTTCTTTAATAACTTCGTAAATATAATTTCTTACTCTTTTACCCCTTGAGATACTCGAGTTTTATTTTAAGTCCTGTAAAAAAACATCGTTTTTTAATTTACTAACAGTCTTTGTAATAATAATATGCCAACTTGTAATCTAAACAAAACAATTTTTTTGTGGGGGACTTTAGTGACCCTACTGGGTCTTTTATGCTATAAAATAGACTCCGTACTCTAGAATGTGGTAAGAGTCTAAACACTGCCCGGTCCAGTAGTTGTCTGTTCGTTGTGTCCTGGATCTCATTGGCGTATTTGAAGAGGTGCCTCCTAACATGCATGGGAGGCGGCTCTGGCTCAAGCAGGTGTCTACATAAATGAAAGCTGCAGTAGAACCCTAGCAGAAACTGTTTGTTGTGCTTTTTTACAGATAGTATTTGTGCTTCGTTGTGAAGGTGTTGAAGTGGGGACATCAGCAGGCAACCTGTCTCTGGCCGAAAAGCAGTGTGTTGCGTGTCACTAGTTCCAGGCGATAAGACAGGCGCAGCCTAGTTTAGAACCGGCCGGCCAATTGCCTCAAATGTCGATAGCAACATTTCTTTGTCTTTGCCCAACCGGTTTAACACGTTGAATGGCATGGGGGTCACTGGTGACTGGCACCAAGATTTTTTGTAGAGCCGTGGGGGTCACCGGATTGCAAGAAACACATAATTTGACTAAAATTAGAAGTTTTAAATTGTTCAATTTTATTTACGTTATTGCAATAGTATAATTGATTTAATGTAGTACAGAACATACAAAAGTTGGAGATTCATCGAAGTGAAAAAGCGAGGAAGATCTGTGAGCTAGACGTTCACTTTGGCGCACAGGCCATCAATGTCATTGCCCGACGCCATTATTTTTATTTTATTAAACAAACGCCAATCGGCAATATACATACAAATAAAAATAAATAAGAAGAGTGTACAGAATCAGAATTTATAGAGGGCTGGTAAGAAATACAATGATAAAGATTATGGGACAGAAGGTTCTTGAGAAAAATCAGTGTATTACCATAGGATGCTATTTTTGGCATTTCGTAGAAAAGTATCGTAGGTTCCACCATAGAAATCGAGAACACCATGAAGTGAGTTGACGCTGATGGCTATTCTTTTGCATGGGACGTGATAGACGTAGCTTTTGTAGGTAGCGACTGTTTTCAGAGTGAGGCCAGCCGGGCAAACTCGAAGGAGCTACGTATTTCCGGGGCATCAATAATACCATTTACCACTTTATAGAAGAACGCCAGATCAGTAATGCGACGGCGAGCCCGCAGACTGTTGATGTTGTACCGAATGTAGATATCTTGTGTGGCTGAAACGGTTGATGATGAATCCCGGAAGGCTAAGGTCTTGCAGAGCTTACGCTGCACTCTTTCAATTCTAGTAATGCCTGCTTCAGTGTATGGAGACCAGATTATGGATCCGTACTCCAATATTGGAAGAACTAGAGTTTTTAAAAGACAAATCAGGGAGTAGGGGTTCTTGAATTCCTTACTATTCCTAGTTATAAATCCGAGTATCTTAAAAGCTCTCTCAGTTATTCCATCTATGTGCTTGTGGAAAGTTAGTTTGGCGTCAATCGTGACACCGAGGTCTTTGATGTCATCCACCTCCCTTATTTTATCACCATTGAGTGTGTACACTGCAGGTAAGAGAGTTCGCGATCGCGTGAATGGATGCTGGAATGACACTGTTTCCTCGCTTCTTATCCTTGATATAATTCTAGAAGGCTTTGGTGTCACCTTTCAGTGACCCTTCTACCTTATCAACATACACATTAAAACACTTGTTGCAGAGATTTTTGTACTCTTATCTCAGGTTACTGAAGAGTGTGTAGTTTCGCCTGGTTTTCTGTTTTTTTATACTGTGTGTGCGCTCCTTTTTTCAGGATGATTTTCTCTGTCAATTCCCTAGAAAACCAAGGTGGAAATCTACTGGGTTCGCTGAAACAAACTGGCACGAATTGGGTAACACCTTCCTGAATAATGTTGTAGAGCCAACGCAGTTTATCATCAACAGATTCTTGCTGGTATAAATCCGTCCAATTGGTTCTCATAAAAAAGACATTCAAACTGGCATAGTCCGCCTTCTTGAAAGCATAGTTAGGGATACCGACCGGTGTTAGGCTAGGCTGGAAGTTGAGCTGACAGGCTAGGGCCGGGTGATACTTATCCTCAGGAACCAGAGCAACAGTACCATACGGGATTGTGTCGGTGTTGCTGAAGCAAAGGTCGAGTAAGTTTCCCTGTTCATTGAATACATGATGGCATTGCTTGCATCCGGATGTAGAATAGCTGTCGTATAACAATCTCGTGCATTCATTTCTGGGTGAGCTACTTACCATGTTGAAGTCACCAAGGACCAATAGACTGGCATTCTTGAAGCTATCGGAAAGAAAAGAGATAGCAGATAAGTGCGTGTGATAGGCTTCGTACGTGGTATGTGGCGGTATATATCTTCTTCTTAATTGGCGCTATAACCGCTTACGCGATTTTGGCCGAGTTTAGCAAAGCGCGCCAGTCGTTTCTTTCTCGTGCTAACCGGCGCCAGTTGGACACACCAAGTGAAGCCAAGTCCTTCTCCACCTGATCTTTCCAACGCAGAGGAGACCGCCCTCTTCCTCTGCTACCACCAGCTGGTACCGCATCGGAAACTTTCAAAGCCGGAGCGTTTGTATCCATTCGGACGACATGACCCAGCCAACGTAGCCCCTGGATCTTTATTCGCTGCGCTATGTCTATGTCGTCGTAAAGCTCATCATACAGCTCATCGTTCCATCGTCTGCGATATTCGCCATTGCCAACGTGCAAAGGTCCAAAAATCTTACGCAGAATCTTTCTCTCGAACACTCCAAGCGTCGCTTCATCGGATGTTGTCATCGTCCAAGCTTCTGCGTCATACGTTAGGACGGGCATGATGAGAGTCTTGTAGAGTGTTAGTTTTGTTCGTCGAGAGAGGACTTTACTGCTCAGTTGCCTACTTAGTCCAAAGTAGCTCTTGTTGGCAAGAGAGATTCTACGTTGGATTTCAAGGCTGTCATTGTTATCGGTGTTAATGCTGGTTCATAAATAGACGAAGTCTTTTACAACCTCGAAATTATAACTGTCTACAGTGACGTGGGTGCCGATACGCGAGTGCGCCGACTGTTTGTTTGAAGACAGGAGGTACTTCGTTTTGTCCTCGTTCACCACCAGACCCATTCGCTTTGCCTCTTTGTCCAGTTTGGAGAAGGCAGAACTAACAGCGCGGTTGTTAAGGCCGATGATGTCAATATCATCCGCATACGCCAGCAATTGTACGCTCTTATAAAAAATTGTGCCTGAGCGATTAAGTTCTGCGGCTCGTACGATGCTTTCCAACATCAGGTTAAAGAAGTCACACGAAAGCGAGTCACCCTGTCTGAAACCTCGTTTGGCATCAAACGGCCCGGAGAGGTCCTTCCCAATTCTGACGGCGCTGCTGGTGTTGAGCAACGTCATCTTACATAGCCGTATTAGTTTTGCGGGGATACCAAATTCAGACATCGCGGCATACAGGTAACTCCTTTCCGTACTGTCGAATGCAGCTTTGAAGTCGACGAAAAGATGGTGTGTGTCGATTCTCCTTTCATGGGTCTTCTCCAAGATTTGGCGTATTGAGAATATTTGGTCGATGGTAGACTTTCCAGGTCTGAAGCCACACTGATAAGGTCCAATCAGTTGGTTGACGGTGGGCTTCAGCCTCTCACACAATACGCTCGCTAGAACCTTATAGGCGATATTTAGAAGACTAATCCCGCGGTAATTGGCACAAATTGCAGGATCGCCCTTCTTATGGATTGGGCAGAGCACACTTAAATTCCAATCGGCAGGCATGCTTTCATCCGACCATATTTTGCAAAGAAGCTGATGCATGCACCTTACCAGCTCCTCGCCGCCATGTTTGAATAGCTCACCCGGCAGTCCGTCGGCGCCCGCGGCTTTGTTGTTCTTTAGCCGCGTTATCGCTATTCTCACCTCGTCATGATCGGGTAGCGGAACGACAATTCCGTCGTCAACGATTGGGGTATCGGGATCTTCACTTTCTCGGTGACATGCGCAGCTGTCACTGTTTAATAAGTTCGAGAAGTGTTCCCTCCATAATTTAAGATTGCTCTGTGCGTCAGTCACCAGTTCGCCGTCTTTGTTCTTACAGGAAAACGCCCCGGTCTTAAAAGCTTCTGTAAGCCGCCGAACTTTCTGGTAGAATTTTCGGGCGTTGTTCCTGTTGGCCAGCATCTCAAGCTCTTCGCACTCACGTATTTCGACCTCTCGTTTCTTCTTTCGGATAATACGTCTCTCTTCCTTTTTCAGCTCTCTGTAGCGATCCCACATGGCTCGCGTTGCGCCCGATCGCAGCGTTGCTCTATTGGCGGCATCCTTTCTTTCTGCGGCAGCATGACATTCCTCGTCGTACCAATTGTTTTTTCGGGCTCGCCGGAATCCGATTTCTTCTTCGGCGGCGGTACGTAGAGAACGAGAAATGTTGCTCCATTGTTCGTGGATGCCGGTTTGTTGGGCAGTACTCTCTGAGAGCAGGAGTGAGAGTCGAGTTGCGAATCTTCTGGCTGTCTGTTGTGATTGCAGCTTTTCGATGTCGAACATTCTTTGCGTAGGTAGATGCACGTTTTTTGCTGCGTAGAGGCGTGTGCGCAGTTTGGCTGCAACAAGGTAGTGATCCGAGTCGATGTTGGGTCCTCGGATCGTACGTACATCTAATACACTAGAAGCGTGTCTTCCATCTATCACAACATGATCAATCTGGTTTCGTGTTTTTCGATCAGGAGACAGCCAGGTGGCTTGGTGAATCTTCTTATGCTGGAATCTGGTGCTACAGACTACCATGTTTCGGGCCCCGGTGAAGTCGATCAGCCTCTGTCCGTTACCGGATGTTTCGTTGTGCAGGCTGAATTTTCCGACTGTGGGACCAAAAATTCCCTTCTTGCCCACCCTGGCGTTGAAGTCGCCAAGCACGATTTTTATGTCGTGGCGGGGGCAGCGCTCATAGGAGCGTTCCAGGCGCAAATTAGCGATATGTTAAAAAAACGGGCTTTGATGCGGATTGTTGCGAGACGCTCGTCCACCGGAGTGAACGACAGTACTTGGCGACGAAGTCTCTCTCCCACAACAAATCCGACACCGAATTCGCGCTCCTTTACATGGCAGCTGTAATAGACGTCGCTGTTGTTGTTGTTGTTTTAACAGCATAGTTTGCCCTGTCAGTGTAGGTATATCATCTGTCGTCTTCGTCTAGCTCATCTAGGGGTAGGCCCAGGAAACATGCTGTTTCGACAGGTTGGGTCCAGAGGGAGAGGGGGGTTAGATGAGTCTGATTAAGGGGGCATGTGAAGAGGTGGTTAGTGTCGTGCGGGGTACCTTCACATGCCGGACATGTGTTTGGTATGTCGGGGTCAATTCTGGATAAGTAGGAGTTTAACCTGCTACAATATCCAGAACGTAATTGTGCCAATGTTACACGAGTCTCACGGGGAAGCTGGAGCTCTTCATCTGCAATGGGTGGTGGTTGGACTCCGATTACGGCATTCACGGGACGGGAGTTCATGAAGGTGGTAACGGTCTCCCGGTGAATGTCGTTTATTGACTGTCTGAATACTGTCCGGTCCAGTAGGTCTCGGTCAGTTTTGTCCTGGAGTTCGTCAGCGTAGTCGAGGAGGTGTCTCCTGACGTGCCTGGGAGGCGGTTCAGGCTCAAGCAGGTGTCTGCAGGGGTGAAACCTGCGGTAACACCCCAGCAGGAACTGCTTGCTGAGCAATTTGTTGTGCTCCGCGACTGGGAGCATTTGTGTCTCGTTGTGCAGGTGTTGTATGGGTGACATCAGGAGGCACCCGGTCGCTGTCCGAATGGCGGTATTCTGACATGTCTGAAGCTTTATCCACTGCGAATCACTAGTACCAGGCGACCAGACAGGCGCAGCATAGTTTAGAACCGGCCGGCCAATTGCCTTAAATGTCGAAAGCAACAGTTCTTTGTCCTTGCCCCAAGTCGTCGACTTTTACCTTAAGGGACAGCTTGACCTCCTTTGTCCAGGTGGTGAAAAGGGTCGCCGTGGACTTGGTGGGGGAAAGTTGGAGATTCCTCGCAGTGAAAAAGCGAGAAAGGTCGGTGAGGTAGTTGTTCACTTTGGAACACAGGCCATCGATGTCATTGCCCGACGCCATTATCGTGCAATCGTCAGCGTATGAGATCAGGGAAACTCCCGCTGGTGGTTGGGGGAGCTTCGAGATGTAGAAGCTAAAAAGCAAGGGTGAAAGGACACCACCCTGCGGTACGCCTTGGTTAATCTTCCTCTGCTTTGACATTTGATCTCGAAAAATCACTGACGAGTGCCGACCGCTCAGGTAGTTCGCGGACCACCTCTTCAGCCCTGGCGGGAGTGTCGACTGATAAATATCATCTAGTAGCGTGGAATGGCTGACTGTATCGAAAGCCTTCTTTAGGTCCAACGCTACTAGGACAGTCCTCTCGCAGGGGCGGTTTTGGTTAAGCCCGCGATTTATCTGGGTGTTTATGGCGGTGAGTGCCGTGGTGGTGCTGTGCACTCATCGGAATCCGTGCTGATGTGGGGCTGGGGCCAGATGTGTCGTGAAGAGTGGGAGTAGGAGGGGTTCAAGTGTCTTCACTACTGGGGAAAGGAGAGTTATCGGCCGATAAGACTCCCCTTGGTTGGCGGGTTTCCCAGGTTTCAATAGTGGGACCACTCTCTCTGCTTTCCACTTGTCAGGGATGATGAGAGTGGCCAGAGACAAATTGAAGACCCTTGTGAGGTATCCTACTCCCAGGGGTCCCAGATGCTTCAGCATCAGCGCGTTTAGTCCGTCAGGGCCAATGGCTTTCGATGATTTCGACTTGTTGATGGCCCCCTGAACCTCATCACCGGAGAAAGTAAGTGGCGCACTGTCGTTCGTCAGTTTGTGCAGCCTTCTGGTAACACGACGTTTGGTTCTGTCGCCCGGAGGATGCAGTGTAAACAGCCGGCTGAAATAGCTCGCGCATCTCTTCGGGTCCGACGAAGTACAACCGTTGAAGGTGATAGCCACCTTGTCGTTGTGTTTCGTCGGGTTCGACAGGGACCTAACGGTGGACCAGAGCTTACTCACTCCGGAGGTGAGGTTACAAGTCTTCAGGTGCTCAACCCATTTAGTCCGCTTATGTTGATTTACCAGTTGCCGGATCTCCAAATTGAGATCCCTTATGCGGGGATCCCCGGGATCGGCCTGGCGTAGGTGGTCACGCTCGTTTGCTAAACAGGCTGCTTCTGCTGGGAAGTGAGGACGGATGTCCTTATAACATCCAGCTGGGATGAAGCGAGCCGCAGCAGCTGTGAGCACCTTGCGGAATGCGCGTTCGCCGACGCGCACATCAGTGGGGATGGGAAGAGCGGCGAAGGTGTCCTCGGTGAATTCCGTGAAGCCGGCCCAATTAGCTTTTTTAAAGTTAAAATAGGACCGGTGATTCGCGGAAACGAAATCGGCAGGTCTCTCGATCGAGACGATAATGGGCAAGTGGTCTGATGCAAGCGATAGCATATGTCGCCACGTTATGCTATTTATCAGACCCGCGCTAGCTATTGTTAGGTCAGGCGAGCTTCTACAATTGCCCACTACCCTGGTGGGGGGCGTCGTCGTTCACTGTGCTGAATATCGAGTCGTCTATCTGCTCTGCCAATTGCTGTCCCCTACGATCATTTGGCAGGCTTGAATGCCAAAGATCGTGATGCGCATTAAAGTCACCTACAACCAATCGGTTTTCACCTCTGATGAGCGCACCTATATCAGGGTGATATCCTGCCGGGCAGCAGGTGACAGGGGGTATGTATATGTTAAAAATTTCGAGCTCGGAATCGCCTGACCGGACAGCTATGCCTTGACATTCTAAGGTGCTGTCCCTGGGGTCGATTCCTTCATCGATAAGACGATACTGCACAGTGTGGTGGACTATAAACGCTAGGCCACCACCGTTGTCTCGCTCGCGATCGTGTCTGTGCACGTTATAGCCATCCCTGATGATCAGAGATGACCTAGCGTGCAACTTTGTTTCTTGGACCGCAGCTATCTTGATACTGTGCCGGTTCATGAAGTCGACTATCTCGTCGACCTTACTCGTAAGTCCGTTGCAGTTAAACTGGAGAAGCTTGAAGCTTCTCGGTGAGGTCAGTGTAATCCGGGGGGTGAGGGACGCGTAGGGTTGTCTACGTTGGACCTGCTGTGCAATCCACTGTGGTTGTTGCGGCCTGATGGTGGTGGGCGGCCGCGTCTCCGGGGGAGGTAGTGGGTGCAGAGCTCTGCAGCAGGGGGCAACGTAGGCAGTTGTCCACTCACGGGTGGTGCGCAGGCCGGAACATCTCCGAAAATGGCACCAGCCACTGCAGGAATTGCATTGGACTGATACCAGATTCCGAGGTATTACGGTCTGACACACGGAACAGACTGTACGGGGGACCAGGAGCTGCTGGTTTGTCCCCGCACTGGGGTTGGGGCAGGAAGGGATAGGAGGGGTTAAAGGGGAGTTGTGTTGCTCCGATAGGCTCCTCACCGTGGAGGTGTGGGTTGTGGTGGCGGTTGGTAGTGCCGGCCTATCAGGGGGTGTGGTAGCCGTGGAGGCATCAGACGCCTGTTGGCGGGAGCAACACGTGGCCACATACCGTGTGGACCACTCCCTGTGCGACTTAAGGCCTGAGCAGGTCTTAAGGTGGCTCCACCCGTTGCACTTATTGCACCTAACCGAGGTGGAGTTCGGGTGGAGCCGTTGATGGCAGACGCAGCAGTAGAATACCTCTGGCCCAGGGTTGGATTCGACTCCAGCCCTGAGGAGAAATATTTGGAGCAGGTTTGCTGCGAGAGTTTGCTCCTGTGACGTAAGGGGTGGGGTGATATACGATACACTAGACAGGGCTATTGTACTGGGGCGGCAGCCCTTGATCGGGAAAAACCCGAGTCATTCCGGTAACGTAGAACCGGCTGCCATGGGAATACAAGGTCCGTCGCAAGGTCCTATGGTTTTCTTACCTTGCCCCGTCCATCGCATCTCTTGGATGGCAGTGATGTCAGCCTTTACTCTCACGAGGACATCAACCAGCCGGGCAGAGGCACCTTCCCCATTAAGGGACCGGACATTCCAGGAGCATGCCCTCAAATCATATTCCTTATTTCGTTCGAAGGGGTCGTCATCAGTATAGGGAGGTCTCATCCGAGGCTATTTTAAACTTTTCATTGGGGGGGATTTTTAAGTGGCGGGTCCCAAACCCAACGCACAACCAGCTATCTTGGAATGTTTCGCCTTCTCACGTTAGCTCACTCCCGAACAGGTGTTCGGAAGCTACCCAGAGGATACGTGGGCTAATCCCGGCCGTTGTGAGCTGCTTGAACCATATGCAGAAGAATCGTCCTGGCCATTCCCAAGTGAATGGCGATCAGTAACTTTCCCCACTTGCGTGGACTTCTACACATGGAACCATCAGCCTAAAATAAGGTTGCCATTGTTAATCTTAATTTTAATAAAGAGTTCCACAATATTGTTCTCCTTGATTTGGATCGATTCTACTTGAATGTGCCGTTTTGTAGCTATGAGCACACCTCCACCACGCTCACAACCACTCGTTGCCTGGTTACGATCTGTGCGTTAAATGTTGTATATTAAGTTGTCCACTACTTCACCATCATGTATAGCGGGCTGGAGCCAGGTTTCGGTGATGCAGATGATATCGTAGTGACGTGATTTTGAGAAGTTCCTCAGAGTTTTGTGCGTAGACCGCGGACGTTCTGGTAATAGACGATGAGATTTGTCACTTTCCTCCTCGTCTCTGATCGAACGAAAATTCTTTGTTACTATTTTCAGTATGCCATTCACATATTTTATTGTCTTGCTCAAATCACCATTCTTCTCAAGAGAGACAAGCTCAGAGCATAAGCTCTTCAGATACTCCTGCTGTGTTAGAGTGAGATCCGGTTTGAAAGATATCGTGATGTTACCATCAGCTGGCTTACTTTTGAGTAAGGTGATTGCATCCGTTGCAGTTGGGGTCACTATAAGTAGTGCACGGGAACGACCTGGTATGTGACGTCCCAGTCTACGAAGTTTTAGGCCAATTGAGTCACAAGATAACTCTGGTGGCAGGATAGCGAAAAGGAGTTCTACGCAAAAGTACTGTGGATTGCGTAGCCGGAGTTGGACTGATGAGGGTTATTTTTTTGAAGCGCGGCCGAAGGCTGCTCTTTTCCAGTTGCTTTAGGTGATTGAGGGACGTTGAACGCAATGACATTAGCCTCGCGGCGTTTACGTTCGCTCAGCTGCTTCATTGGATGCCGGTGAGATTACACGGGAGTTAATCTTATTCTCGACTAACGTTAACCTCTCATCAATTTTAGAGCATTTATTGGAGAGGTTAACATTTAGTTGGGACAGTTTACTAACCTCTGCTCTGATGTCTGCCAGATTGTTTGTACTTTCGGCTCCACCTTTCTTAATACGGTGTAGAGTACCTCCCCTTCACTTTCAAACTTCTTTCGAATTCTTTAAATATACTTTTAATACTCAAACTCAAATAATGTAAACCATTTCAATTCACTCTACTCTTCAATTTCAATGACATAATTCTTTTCGTTTCATCTTACTCTACTTTAATGACATAATTCTTTTCATTTCAACTTGCTCTACTTTAATGACATAATTCTTTTCATTTCAACTTGCTCTACTTTAATGACATAATTCTTTTCATTTCAATTTACTCTACTCTTTAATTTCAATGACAAAAATTCTTTTCCTTTTTTTGAAACCCGAAACATAAGTAAACACATGGCACACACCAAATACATTCTTTTGTCATATGATACCCCACTCCAAAGCAAAGCCATAGCTTACTGTTAAGCTAAACAAAATTTAAGTCAACCTAAGCAGAATTTCATTTGTATAGTATTTTCAAGTGTTTACAATTTTGTTATTGATTTTTACTTGTAACAATGTTTGATTGTAATTATGCATATTTTATTGATGACAAGACAAAAAGAAAGTATAAAAATAAAGTCATTCTATCAGAAGGCAGCTCAGCTCAGTCTCAACCTGATAGTTGGAAGGCAGTCATTTGCCCTAACTGAATAAAAATCTTTTATTTACAAAGGAATCTTTAGTCGGCAGGTTTGCTCTAAAGCTCTTCCATAAAATAATAACACTTATACATTGACGATCCTGCATCACCTTTACAACGGTTTGTCAGATTCCTAAAATCAGCGGTTGAGAGATTGGTACATTTATGGTGAAACCAGAGACGACAACCTGTGCATTGAATACTACATGTTCCCTCGCGGACAATTGCAGAGCACTTGCCACAGTATGCCAATTCTACGTTTAACTTTTTTGGTCCCATAATTACAGGAACAGAGTGTAGAAAAATAGATACAGATATTAGTTACGACAGGTAGCACGCAGAATCACAAAGGCACAGAATTGCAGAAAATACTGCACAATTTATCAATTATTTATAATAAAAAACACTGAGTATCCGAAAACACGTGTTTACCTCGTGCAGCCGTCAGCGTAAGAGACCAGGGAGACTCCCTCTGGTGGCGGGGGGATATAAAAGTTGAACAGCAAGGGTGGCAAGGACATCACCCTGCGGAAAACCTTGCTTTATCTTCCTTTGCTTGAATGTTTGGTCTCTAAAAATAACTGAGGTGTGTCGACCGCTCAGATAGGAGGTGTGTCGACTTGCTCATTATCATCTCGATCGAGAAACCTGCCGACTTTGTTTCCGCGGATCACCGGTCATATATCAACTTTAACAAAGCTTATTGGACCAGATTCGCGGAATTTACCAAAGGCATCTTCGGCGCTCTCCCCATTTCCACCCATGTGCGCGCAGGCGAACGCGCATTCCACAAGGTGATCACAGCCGCAGCGGCTCGCTTCATACCCGCTGAAACGATCCGGGACATACGTTCCAATTTCCCAGCTGAAGCAGTTGTTCTGGCGAACGAGCGTGATCTCCTATGCAAGGCCGATCCCGGTGATCCTCGGATAAAGGATCTCAATTCGGAGATCCGGCAACTGGTAACCCGTTATAAGCGGACTAAATGGGAAGGGCATCTGAAGTCCTGCAAGTTCACTTCTGGTATGAGCACGCTCTGGTCCGCCGTATGGGCCCTGTCGAACCCGACGAAGCACAACGACAAGGTGGATATCACCTTATTTGTTTGTTTGCTAACAGTAATAGAACCCCGCCAGTGTAGAGCATATCACCGTTCGTCTTCGTCTAGCTCATCTAAAGGTAGGCCGAGGAAACATGCTGTTTCGACGGGTTGGGTCCAGAGGGAGAGGGGTGTTAGATGAGCCGGACATATGTCGGGGTGGATTCTGGTAAGTAGGAGTTTAACGGAATCCAGAACGTAATTGTGCCAGTGTTACACGTGTCTCACGGGGAAGCTGGAGCTCTTCATCTGCTATAGGTGGTGGTTGGACTCGGATTACGGCATTCACAGGACGGGAGCTTAAGAAGGTGGTGATGGTCTCCCGGCGAATGTCGTTTATTTACTGTCTAAACACTGTCTGGTCCATTAAATTTCTGTCAGTTTTGTTCTGGATTTCGTCGGCGTAATTTAAGAGGTGTCTCCTGACGTGCCTTGGAGGCGGCTCAGGCTCAAGCAGGTGTCTGCAGGGGTGAAACCTGCGGTAGCATCCTAGCAGGAACTGCTTGCTGATCAGTTTTTTATGCTCCATTACTGGGAGCATTTGTGCCTCGTTATGAAGGTGTTGAACAGGAGACATCAGGAGGCAACCGGTAGCTGTCCGAATGACACTATTTTGGCACGTCTGTAGCTTTATCCACTGCGTGTTACTAGTTCCAGGCGACCAGACAGGCGCAGCATAGTTCAGAACCGGCCGACCAATTGCCTTAAATGTCGATAGCAACAGTTCTTTGTTATTGCCCCAAGTGCTGCCGGCAAGTGATTTGAGTACCTTGTTGCGACGTTGGACTTTAGTGGCAATTGCTGTTGTGTGCGCTGAGAAGGAGAGCAATCTGTCGGGGGTTACACCCAACATTTTTGGATTGTTTACCGTCGGAATTGGTGTGTCCTTTGTCCAGGTGGTAAAGAGGGTCGCCGTGGACTTAGTGGGGAAAAGGTGGAGATTCCTCGCACTGAAAAAGCGAGAAAGGTCGGTGAGGTAGTTGTTCACTTTGGAACACAGCCCATCGATGTCATTGCCCAACGCCATTATCGTACAGTCGTCAGCGTATGAGACTAGAGAGACTCCCGCTGGTGGTTGGGGGAGCTTCGAGATGTAGAAATTGAACAGCAAGGGAGAAAGGACACCACCCTGCGGTACACCTTGCTTTATCTTCCTCTGCACCACGGTCAATTTGGTGCCGAGTCTCAATACTTCGTCGGCTCTACAGTTACCCAATGCCGCGATGGCCAGGAACCCATGTTACCTTTAGGTGAAATGAGATGTGCGGCATTTCATGGCTACCTTGAAGGTTGTCGATTGTTTTGTGAGGGATTTCATCGCCGCTTGGCTTTCAGTGAAAATGTGGATATCATTTCCGGATATAGCATTCACACTGTATCAGTATCGCGGCTTTCATTATTGCCTTCAGTTCAGCCTGAAATAAGCTACAGTAGTCGGGCTGTGAACCATGTGTGTATACATCAATGGCCTCGATCTGTCTTACATCGTCCCGCTCCCACTCTTCCTTTGAACTTAGGAGAGTCCTAAACACTGTAATGGCAAATGTAGGCGGCAGTCCGGGAAGTCCCAAAGTGCCAGCCAGGATTTTAACGTGACCATAATCCGTGTTTGACCACTTAGAGTGTTCAGCATTATTGCCGCACTGCGTGCGTTATATATTACCAGCAGATCTACCGTAAGGAAGTTTAATTTTGCATATAATGCTTTCGATGGTGTGGTTGACAACGCATCGGTTATAAGAACAGATGCTAGTATTTGAAGCTGGTCAGGTCTTTTGATGTTCACACCCTCCTTAAGGGCATTCCACCATATTACAATACCATAGTACAGAATTGGCCTAACCTCTGCTGTGTAGAGCCAATGTAGCATTCTGGGTTCCAATCCCCATTTCTCCCCAATTAGCCTTCCGCTGGAGTACAACGAAGTCATAGCTTTGCGTGCGCTGTCTGCGACTGTGAGCCCCCAATTTAGCTTCGTATCCAGCTTCCTATTCCATTTGTGGAACAACATCAAAAGCACACCACATATAGGAGGAGGAGCTGGGCCAAAGACCCAAAATGGGTGTATGCACCAATTATAGATATACAGTAGATTCTGTTTTTATGCGGTATATACGTTCCGCAAGAAACAGCATAAAAAAGCTACCAGTTCTATAGTAAAACTATAGATACGTTTCAAAAGTGCTAAGAACCGCATAAATCTGAAATAATGTAATAAAATCGCATAAGAAAAGGGTACTAGTCCCATATTATAACTATAAATACGTTCCATAGACCGCGTGAGTCTGAAATAATTAAATAAAATCGCATAAACAAAAAATTGTATATCTGAAAAATATATCTTTATTTAAGAAACGTTAGAATCAATCCGCATTCGTTTAGGATTTGGCGTAAAATCACTTCCGTGACTTAAGGAAATGTACACGTCTGATCTGGATGGTGATGCAGGCGGTTTCATACTTGTAGGGTTAGCATTTTTGATGTAATCTGTGATGAGTTTTTGCTTAGCTGGTTTAGAATCTTGTTTATATGTACAATTCCCGATAGGCCGACATTCCTTTTTTAATTTTTTTTTCAAAACCGCACTATTTCAAAACTGCATAAAAACAGAATCCTACTGTATATAAATATTTTTTTGTTTTTTTTTTTTTTTGTGGGAAGGGAGGATAAAAATGTCAGAAACATTCAATTGATGCCGTCGCGCCAATGATATGTGGGGCACGCTCCCACTAAAACAGACCTCCGCTCTTCGGCTGACTTCCACCCCGGGACCTCATTTTCACTACTCCGAGGGTGGAGCCGTGATTGTGGATAACAACCACAAAAGAAACCTGCGTCCAGGTTCTCTACCTATGACGTATGGACGTTATCCGTCGGTGATTGTCTCCATTACTCCATTAAGAAGTAAATGGAACTTCGAAAGTGTGCAGTAATGTCGTGTGCATTACCGTCTTGTCTGCGTATGATATGGTCGTGAGTCATTAACTCAAGCGTCCGGAATTGTTCTCGGTATGTCTGAGTCGACCTCTTGTGGAACACTGTTTCATGTTAGCTATAGCACTTGTCGGGAAGTTCAGTTTGATCAGACGCGGCACAGGGCGTTAATATTATTTTGCTCTAGCTGCCGGTACTGAAACAGCTCAATTGTTCGCCTTTCTTCGTCTTGCTTGTGTAGCGTACGCAATACTTGCTTGGAAAACTTGCGTACAGCATCCCAGCAGTGTTTTGAAATGCACATATTGCCAGTTAAATTAGTCTCACTTGGCTGTCTCCCAAGGATATTGGCTAACTCCTCACGTTCTCTTGGGAATCTTGGACAGTAGAGGAGTACTTGTCGTGCGTCTTCAACATTGGGCATGTAGGGCAGAGCGGCGAAGCGGAAAGACCAAACCTATGCAGATAATACTGTAAGCACCCATGTCCGTTTAGCATCTGGCAGAGGAAGTAATCCACATCTCCGTGTCTTCGCCGTAACCACGTGTTAAGGTTAGGGATAAGTTCGTGCGTCCAGCGGCCTTTAGAAGAATGATCCCATATTAGCTGCCATTCGTCAAGTGACGCCATTCTCTGTGCCAAGTTTTGGTCCTTGTAGGTTTTGCACCTTGCCTTAGATAGAGACGGTTTAGTTCACTTGCTCGGATATCCAGTGGAATTTTTCTTGCAATCACGCAAATTGCATCATCAGATACTGTCCGGTATGCAAAGCACTCAGTCTATATACCTGCATGACCCCTCGTAGCTGTATTTCTCGGGCTTGTGACCAAATCGGGGTGACATATAACAGGATGGAGTCTGTCACAGTAGATAGAAGTCTCCTTCTTGTACCTTGGGCTCCCCCAATGTTCTTCAGCAACCGTGTCAGAGCATTTGCAACTACGGCGCCTTTCGTACTGACTTTCACCGCGTGCTCTCTGAAGGTCATCCGCGAGTCCATCATAACCCCTAAGTACTGTATAGCCAGCTTGGACTGGATGTTGTAACCTCCGACATTTACCGTCAAATTCTCCCTCTTCCTCTTTTTGGTCAACAAGATTGCTTCAGTTTTTTGCGCTGCTAGCTGGAGCTTAGCACTGTATAACCAGCGCTCAATCCTCGCTATCGCATCGTTGCAAGTGAGTTCCACATCAATGACCTGTTTCCCCGTTACAACCAGCGCAATATCGTCTGCGTATCCTACCAGTGTCGCATTCATGGGCAGCTCCATTTTGAGGACGACATCGTACATTGCGTTCCTCAAAGTAGGGTCGGGAACCGAGCCTTGCGGTACTCCGCCTGTCGCTGTGTATATCTGAGGTCCATCGTCTGTGTCGTATTCAAGAATCCCGCTATCGAAATATCATGATAGCTCCGGATAATCCTAAGCAGGTACGAAGGCACTCCAAGACCACTCAGTGCTGAAAGAATTAGCGTTCAATTTACAGAGTTGAAGGCGTCCTTTATATCCAACGTTATGACAGCGCAATAGTTCATGGAGCCGGATGCCCCACCTGTCGTGCTAATAGCCTCGCTTGCTATTTCGACCACCAGTCGAATGGCGTCGACAGTGCATCTTGCTTGCCTTAAAGCAAATTGTCGCTCCGCAAGTCCTGTTGGCCTTCTAGGTATTTCTGCAACCGCCCACAGATGATTATTTCTAGTACCTTCCCCACTGTATCTAACAGACATAAGGGTCGGTATGCTGATGGCTCATTTGGTACTTTGCCCGGTTTTAGCAGTATCACGCTGTCGCTTCCATCTCCTGGGAATCATACCAGACTTGATACACTCAGTGTAAAGTTCAGCAAAAATGTCTGGGCTCGCTTGGACCGCTGCTTCGAAAGCAATATTGGGGACACCATCTGGACCTGGAGCTTTTGCGTCGCTGATTCTCTTAAGAGCGGCCAATACCTCTTCTTTTGAGACCGTATTCTCTTCTGACTGCGTGGGGGAGGGATGGAGATCCGTTACCTTTACAGGGGTCTGGGGTGGAAATAGGTAAGGGACCACCTTTCTCAGCAAGACAGGGCATGTGGGTTGGGAGGTTTTTGGTCCTCTCATTTTCTTTATAACTGTCCTATATGCTTTACCCCAAGGGTCAGTATTTGCGGAGTTTCTTAATTCAATAAAGCAACGGAATTTGCTTTGCTGTATTGTCTGTTGCAATGCGTGTCGGGCTTCTTTATGAAGGGCCTGCTGAGATAAGATGGCCGGTGACGCGCTCTTTGAGCTCTTCTGCGAGTTTTGTTGCAACGTTTTCGAAGTTTCGCGGTTTCGTCTGTCCACCAATATACAGGCTCCCTGTTTAAAGTTCCTCAGCGTCTTGGCATCGCTGCATCTCAGGCTTCTTCCAATCGCTTTGCTACTTGGTTTGCTTGCTGTTCTGCAGGTTCAGCAGCAAAGTACGCCCCGCTCCAGATCGCTAGGAAAGATTCTGCGTCGAAAGCATCCCCCTTCCTAGACACTCTTTGCACTTTTCTTGTCGGCTTGAGCGTGCGATTTGTGTACAGGTCCATTAGATTGCATGGTGATCACTGTGGGTGTTCACGCGTGAAATATGCCATTGTACGCGAGTTGCCGTTCATCTATCGGCGAAGGCAAGGTCTATGACTGATCGTCTAGTACCTGACCAGTCAGATCCAGACTAGCAAACGTTTCTTATAGTATTCTTCCTCTGGGGTTGGTCCGTAGGCTTCCCCACGTGGTCGACCATGCTTTAAAGTCACCTGCAATGATAAGAGGTCTTTTGTGTCGGAAGTCTGTTGCTATCAGCTTAAAATGAAAAGGCCGTGTACTTGCGCCCATGTATATCCCTTCTGTGGATCATCTGGCTTGCGTTGCAGCGCTTTATTTCCCGGTATCCAGATCGCAGGCCCGTATATTGCATCAGCTAACCAGTTATAGGTGTCAATAGCAGAACATGGTTCGGAGATTAGAGCCATGTCGGCATTAAGCTCCCTCATATTCTCCCATAATATAACTTCAGCAGTTCTGCAATTGTTAAGGTTAATTTGTACTATCCACATCCGCGCTTTTTATTAACTACCTCCTGGAATCTAGAACATTTTGTGCTCCCTTCGTTATGTGCACCACAGCAAAGTGCACATCTTTCTAGGTTCTAGCATGTTGCACCTCTGTGGCCAACCTCTACGCATCTTCTGCAAAGATTTGATGTATCAATTCCTTTACATTTTGTAACTACATGTCCATGCTCCCAATATTTGTAGCATTTAATCGGAGATGTTGCTTCCGATAGCGAGCGTCGGACCCATCCTACACGGGGATGTTTCAGGTTTAGATCCATCTTGGCGTCTTCTGCAGGGAGCGATATGTATGCTGTCTGCGTACCTCCATACTCCATTTTTGCCAATCTTACTGCAGAGTCTTCTGGCCTCCTGATTTTAGCTTGCATCTCTAGAGCATCTAACAGCTCTTCCTTGCTGGTAATATCCGTTACCAGGCCTTTACAATGAATAGTCATCATGTGGGTCTTCACCCGCACCGATGCGTCTTCCTTAAGTACGCCCTGTATTGTAGTATACAGGTACTAGTGATTTTTGTTCTGCTGAGCTCAAGCAAAAGCTCTCATTTTTGGGTACGCCTCAATGTATGGACCTCTTCAATCAGCGGCTTTGTGGCATCATTGGCTTTGACCGCCCGTAGGATATCAGCATATGACATCTGTTCTGATCCAATGTGCAGAACTTCTGCAACTCAATAATTTCTCTTCCCAGAGACATTAAGCACAATTGGGGCTGCTGGGTGACCGTCTGCGGTTAGATAAGAGCTGCACCTCCTACTGGTTGTGCCGTGGTTGTGGATGCACCATGCTTTATAACTTGTTGCGTGTCCAATTCAGGTCTGTCGTCCATAGTCGACACAGTCCCAAAAAAGCTGTCACTGGGAGTACTCCTTGGCGTTATGTAGCGTTCTCTAGTGGAAACAGCAATCGTCTTCGGTGTCTGCACGATGATAACCTCCATCTCTGGATTAATTTTTGTTACACGTACTGGGGATCTCGCTGTTTTTGTGTCTTTTTGAAATGGTGACGGTATTTCGATGTCTTTAGTTAGGTACTCCGTTGTTTCCTTCAGAGGATTATTCTTGTATGTTGGTCTTAAATTATTCACGAACTGAGAACGTACCTCAAGGCCTCCCACGGTTTTACCGGGACAAGGGCAATTGTAGCAATATCTTTACCGCAATTTCTGTAGGGTTTAAATCCACATACTAATGAGACAGTCACTACAGTTACCAGCTCACATAATCAATTCAAATCGTTTTCCAGTGACATAATACTAGAATCCTACTGGGCTCAGAATCCAGTATCCGTTGTGGTAGCATGAAGTCGGCAAATGCCCGTTTTGACTACTTTAGTCAACCTTCCGTGGTGGTTCAACCGCTCATTCTGAGTCAGACGCTGACCCAGCAGCCGCTTACTGTAAGACACTTGCTGATGGGATTTCACAACTACATAAGAGCTTACACTCAGCATTTTCTTGTTCTAGTTCAACGCCTCAATGACAATAGTGTTCCCATCGCCACCAAGCTGTTGCTATACCTGTTTTGCTCAGCCCATTAGCGTTGAGTTGATGCTCAAGATAAATAAGCCGAGATCTGGATTTTAGTCGTTTCTTATAACAGGCATACCTTACCGCGGGCAAATTCTAACCCCTTAACCCGCTGGGGGTTATATTGTATATTATATATATGCAGTACAAGTCCTCGATATTTTGCCTTTCTGTTACTCTAAGTGGTTTGCCCCCTCCAAATTTGCACTTATCGTTCGCCCAGTTACCATTCGTTCTATAAAGGAGACTAGTGCATTGTTTACTCCCATTCCCCTTAGCGAAGTGGTAATTGTATCATCTGGCATAATCTCCGTAAAAGATGTCCATTTCGCATGGGGGTAGATAAGCTGTGGGTGCAAATTCCATCATCACTATCTATGAAGGTGTCTCCTTAATTGCTTGGGTAGGGTTGGGGTTTTTAGAATGTCAACATCTTTATTTATTGAAGCTAAATCGTTTAGATACATCTGATATAATTTTTTATATCTATCTTTTATTTTGTTTAAGTCCATGGTCTCGTCGGCACTATTAGGGGCTCTGCGAAAAGCATCATGCTTTCTTTAATTTATGTTAAAGAGAGTTAAAGAGTTCAACTCTTCTGATTTCCAAAGTTTAAACTAACTCTTCTGCGGGTAGAGTCAAAAGTTATTATTTTGAGGTCTTCCATTTTATTTAAAAAGGCGAGGTTTACCACCGAATATATTGAAATGAGCTAATTCGTTTATTATTCAGAGTGTAAGGTTCAAGGGAACTCTTTTAGGCCCGAGAATTTTAAATTTATAGAAAATTTACCAATTTTATTGGCCGAGTTACGAATTATTTAAACAATTAAATAATGCACAATGTTATGTGAAGTATGTGCTATTGGAAGCTACAGCTTTCCTCCATCTTTCAGGATGCGTATGGACTCCTCTGAAGAAAAATTCAAATTATTTTGACTTGCTCCAATCAAAGAGGCAGTTTGCGATGCTCGCGTAAGAAGTGAACCGCTCTCCAAAAAGGGCTGACTGCATTGATCGGAACATTTGGTAACCCGAAGGTGCAAAGTCTGGGAAATATGGCGGGTGGGGCAAGATTCAGCAACGTGTGGCCTGGCGTTGTCATCCAGCAAAATCAGTTTGTCATGTCTGCCGTCTAATTCCGGCCGCTTTTCTTTGTTCTTCTTTGTAGTCACGCAACAACCCATTCGGTTACGGCGGCCGCCGTCTGCATAACTTGTTCCCATTCACAAGGCTCTTTATATCTACTTGCCTCGTATTTACCGCCTGAAAGTTCATACGAGCTGTACAAAGCGCATTTTGGCAACATGTGTAGTATATCTAGTCTTGAATAATCTAAATGACAATCATAATGCCTAATACACATAAGGTGATTTCAACTTAACCTTAGAACACACACCCAGAAAATACCACGTAAACACACACCCGGGATACGTTTGTACCCGGGACCTTATTTTGCGGTTTTTTTAATGCTTATTCAACCGAATTCTATGAGTTTTTTTTTTGAGATGTATATTTTAATATATAACAAGTATTTTGTCTTTTGTTTCATTCGAATATTCCTACTGGTTCCAGCGATATGGGCAAATAAAGTCAGGACATGCAACAGTGGATTTTTGTTTTTGTTGTTGTCCTGATAAATGCAAAACAAAATAATATAATTTATAATAATATACTTGCAGAGTAACAACGAATACACATTTTGGTTTTTATTTCATTGTAATATTCTACCTGGTTCAAAAGATATGTGCAGAAAGGTCGCGCAAGGTATGGGTACGTAGGTAGCAAATACACTGGTATAACTGGTTTTTGTACTTTATATGCAGCTGCAAGGGTTGTTTTCACACGAGGTGTTGTTATAAATGCTGCCTGTTGATATTTTCATTATTGTTTTGGTGCTCAAAAGTGTAAGAAGTGAAAATATAAGTGAAAATAAATATAACTGAAACTATAAATAACTGGATACGAAATGACTTCAAGAAGAAACGAATATTTATCAAGTGCAGCATATAGAAGGTAAAAAATGTAAAATAAGCAACAATGTAAACATATACTAATTTTTTTTATTATGCAGGCTAACTGAGGAACAGCGAGAATCATATATACAATCTTTATTTGATGAAATTTGTGACGACGACGCTCCCTATGACTTTGACTCAGAAGATGAAGAAGAAATTCAATTCAATGACATTGAAATTGCTGATGACGATGCTGAAGCTTCGCAAAGTGCCGCAGAAGTATTACCTGATTATGCGGACTATGAGGATGATGAAGAAGACGATGAAGAAGAAGAAGTAGAAGAAAATAATGAATTACCTGCTAGTGGCGAAAAATTTGTTGCACGTGATGGTACTGAGTGGTTGAAAGAACCAAATGTAAGTCGTCAGGTACTCAGACAAAATATTATAAGAGAACGTTCTGGACCAGCTAGATGCACTGAAATGTTGTCAATAGAGCAAACATTCAAATGTTTCATGAACGTTGAAATGGCTGATATAATTATGCGCCACACAAATAAGTTAGCAAAAGAAACTTATAATGCTTACAACAATGCGCATCCAAACACAACTCCTAAGTCATGGACGCCTGTGTCAATAACAGAGCTGTATGCATTTTTTGGCATACTTATTATGACTGGTGCGAACCATAGCAATGGAGAACATGTTCGAGATTTATGGAGCGTCAAAAACTATCCTTTATATCGCGCCACAATGGGAGTCAACCGTTTCTGTTCGATATTGCGGTTCCTAAGATTTGACGATAAAAACACTCGTGCAACACGCTTACTAACTGATAAAGCAGCACCGATCAGTGAGTTGTGGACGATGATGAACAATAATCTTGCTGCACATTACAAGCCCAGCTCATGCTTGACGATTGATGAACAATTATTTCCTTACCGTGGACGCACACGTCAAAACCTGCTAAATATGGTGTCAAGGTTTGGTGGATTTGCGATGCCACAAATGCATATCCACTGCATGAACAAATATATACTGGCCAAGCAGAAACTGGTAGGGAAACGAACCAAGGCGAACGAGTGGTGAAGGTTTTGTCTGCCAAATACCAAGGAAGTGGCCGAAACATTACAATGGACAATTTTTTTACGACCTTGCCAGTTGCAGAACTGCTTCTCACCTGGAAACTCACGATCGTTGGAACTTTGCGCAAAAACAAATCATATATTCCTCAAGAAATGAAGCAGAACAAAAACAGGACAATTGGTTCAACGACATTTGGCTTCAAAAATAATGTGACAATGTGCTCTTATGTTCCCAAAAAAAATAAAGCAGTAATTTTGCTTTCGACCATGCATAATGATGCTGAAATAGCTGACAGTGAGAAACCTGAAATAATTGAATATTATAATCTTATCAAAGGTGGTGTTGATCGAATGGGCCAAATGTTTGCGGAATATCCAACACAAAGACAAACAAAACGATGGCCACTAGCGATGTTCTTCAACATGTTGGACATTACAGCTCTTGCAGCCTACATTGTCTACGATTTGAATAACCCTATGTTGCCTTGGAGAACAAACAACAAGCGTAAGCAGATCCTGCGCAGCTTGGCTGAAGCATTGTGTATGCCCATTATTGAAGCCAGAGCCATAAATCGTCAAGTGACGCGAAATTTTTCGACTAAAATTGCTATTGAAGCATATTTCAACCGACCGCTGGAATCAATGGTGTCAACAGCAGCATCAACATCTGCCGCAGCGCGCACGCCAAAACCTGTGTCCGGATCTTGCTATTTATGTTACGCACAAGAGAAAAAACGCCGTAGAAAAACCAAAAAGCTGTGCGCCAAATGTAAGAAGCCAATGTGTCTTGAACATTCGGTCACATAACAAATTGCTCTATTTGCCATGATTTTTCTTAGATATAAGATGCATTTTTATAATTTTTAGAATAAAAGTCAATAATATAATGTGTGAAATGAATATTTTTAATTTTTCAAATAAAAAAATAATATAAAAAATGTTTTTTTTTTATAATTATGAGGATTTTTACTATTGGGGTACAAAAGTATCCCGGGTGTGTGTTTACGTATATAATGTGTTTGGAAGGCTGTAGCTCCTGAACCAATGGTCCGATCTGGTTCAAATTTTGAATTAAATAAAATGAACTAAATAATTTTCCTAGATCCGAAGTTAGCGGTATAGAGGTATAGCGGTTCAAAAGTTACAACACTTCAAAGTTGAAGTGGATACATTTGTACCCGGGTGTGTGTTCTAGGGTTAAGTAAGATAAATTGGTGAAATAGTGTCTCAAACTCTATTCTCACACCAAATAATGTTACTGCAAATCGTGAAATATATTTTATTGATAATATTCTTAGTTTTAATTTATTTCAAATTAATAATTTTTTTAATTCTCTGAATATAACCTTGGACCTAATATTTGTAAATGATAACATAAACTATAAGGTAAATGAATGCTTGCATCCCATAACTCCTGAAGATAAACATCATTTACCCTTAGTTGTTAAACTCGACTTTTACTTTTTTATTACTGTTCCGTCTGACGCCGGGTTATCATTTAATTATTCTTTATACGACTTGGCCAATTTAAATGACTTATTACTGGATATTAATTATTATACATATCGATGGCTTAATATAGAAAAGGCGTATTTACATTTTTTTCGATATCGCGTTTTTAATGTATTCTGGTAGACCTCTGTCAAATACACCTCCCCTTAAAAACTTAGCGGGCTATGATCGCAAATAACGGATTTATAGTGTATATAAAAAAGCCCTAACTTATTCGAAGATTTTTTTGAAAGAAAAAAGCCCTAAGTCATTTAAAGTTGAATTTAAAATATACACACAATCAAAGCCACAACAGAAATTGGTTTTTGCTTGGCGAATTTTTTTGTTGCCTTGATTGTGTGTCTATTCTTATGGTTTTGCTTTTGTATTTACTTTAAAAGAAAAAGGGATTTCCCCGAGTTTGTCTAGCACAAGAATATTTTCTGTGCTACGTTGCGTTCGTCGGCGCGTTTTTGTTTTTTTGTGTCAGTTCAATTAACGCTTTTGTGTTGGAAACAGTTTTTTCATTGAAAGCTTTAATAACATGAATTGTGCAAAAGAAAACTCTGATTCAGATGGTGTTCCAAAAAGGAAAAATACTGCTAACAAATCCGAATGGAAACAAAATGTAAATAAAAAAAAAGAATGGAAGGCGTGGAATATTTGGGTATATCAAAAAAAGAACTTTATCAAAAACCTTCTAGGCAATTAGGAGATCCATGTTCATCACGATTTTGTGTAAAAAGTGCGGTGAGAAAGTGTTCGACGTTTAATGAGTCCACGCGAAAAGAAATTTTTAGTTTGTTTTGGGAGATGTCCTGGGAACAAAAGAGGCAGTATGTTGCAGGTCTTACAAACTTTTCTGAAACAAAAAGGAAAACGTCTGAAAATTCGAGACGGAATCAGTCCATATCATATTTCTTTAGTCATAATTCAAAGCGATTACAAGTGTGCCGTGAAATGTTTTATTCAACACTAGGAGTAAAGAAAAAGATGGTTCGAAATTGGATTAGCAGTGGCGGTAAACACGGTACTCAATGCAGTCTCGATAAAGCTTTAATTTTGCGCAAAAATGCTAAGCGATCATCAGTTATAGGTCAGCGCAACAAAAACCGACGTGATTTTCTAAAAAAATGGGTAGAGGAGTTGTCAAAAATGGAGTAACATTATTGTCGAAAAGATAGCAAAAAGTTTTACTTCGAATCGGAGTTTTCCTCATATCAGGAGATTTACAAGCTTTATGTCAACGAGTGTGAATCCGAAAAAGAAAATGGAGGCCTAAAATTGTCGTACCCAATATTTACGCAATTAAGAAAGGAATTAAATTATTCTATTTTTAAGCCAAGAAAAGATCAGTGCAATTTAGGCGTATCACTTAAAGCTAATAATGTTTCCGATGAGCAATACGAAAAACATAGAGAAGAAATCGGAAAAATGCGTGTAGAAAAGCAAAACGATATCAAACATGCTGAATCTGGACTATGTGCAGTATTCTGTATGGATGTGCAGCCAGTTAAATTAGTGCCTCAACCAAACACGAGTGCTGCATATTATAAAATGAAGCTTCAACTACATAACTTTACTGTCTATAATATTGTAACGCATGAATCAGATAATTATGTGTGGGACGAAACAGATGGAAATTTAGTCTCTTCCGTTTTTGCTACATGTATTATTAAGCACTTAAGGAATTTCCATGCTCATACAGTAAGCATGGTTCGAGCCTTGGCGTGACTCGTCAGGATCAATTTATTTTAAAACCAATGTAACAGATGAATATCAGTTACTCCCACAGAGATCGAAGTTTCCGATTCAAAATGTGTCCCCCGATTGTCTTTATAAAGGGAAAATAGCCATATCTAAAAAAAAAGTGGGACCATTTGCAAGATCTAAAAAAATTTCTTCCAGCAGATTGCCACCATTTTTATGATAATTTACCTTATAAAACCTAATTTGTTCTCAGTATAATAACATCTGCCTTGAAGTATGTATTTTAGTTTTAATCATTTATTTATTTTACTTCAAATATGAACTATTATAATAGTTTGTCCGAATTTTAACTTGCAACAAAAAGCCCTAACTTAAATTTATTTTCAAGAAAAAAAAAAAACAAAAAGCGTTTTTAATGTATTCTGGTATCTCAAATATCTTCAAAGAAATTAAAAATAATAACAAAATTATACCAGAATTGAATTTGTTACCTGTTTTGAATAAAAATTGCAGTAGAAATGTTTTTTGCATCTCAAGTTTTTGAGGTTTTATTCAGATTTTTCCTTCTCCTGAAAAGTAACGAAAAGTGTAGATACGCCTTTTCTATATTAAGCCATCGATATTATATTTACCTATGTATATATAAATATAGATACATAGATATATATATATAGATATATTTGTATATATATATATATATATATATTTATATTTATATACATATATCTAGAAATATTTAAAACACTTAAAAAGATAAGAAATTTCATGATTTATTTCTATATTATATTATATACGCAAATACCATATAATATAGAAATAAACCATACAATTTCTTATCTTCTAAAGTATTTTATATTGTTTATTTTTAAGATGTCTGGCATCACTTCTGCTTGTTGAAATGACTTATTTGATTTAAAAATTTGAAAAACAAACCAACAATTCTCCTATTTTGGTTATATATACATATCGCCACAAAAAAATGGAAATTCGAATATACGTAACCTGGGAAAATTCAAAATTCGCGATACTTTTTGAACACACCTCGTATATATAGCGATTTTTTTGTGGCGATATGTTCGTACACATGCCTCTCACTCATGTAGACGATTTCGGCCATTTTGAATGTTCAGTAAATTGTTGACAGCTGCTTTGCTTGCCAGTGTTTCGGCTCGTCTTCGATTTTTGCCTATTCCAAAAGATGGATCAAAGAATCTGTATCAAATTTTGTGTGAAAAACGAAATGAAGTGCGCGAATCATTCCGAATGTTGACTGTGTCATACGGAGAAGCAACTTTGGACCAAAGCAACGTTTATTGGTGGTACAAAATGTTCTCGGAAGGCCGAGAAGATGTGAACGGAATCACCGTTAGAAAAGTTGCTGAGGACCTAGACATATCGATGGGCTCGTGCCATTCGATTTTTTTCAATGATCAGGGCTTGAAACGGATGGCCGCAAAATTCGTACCAAAACTGCTCAATTTCGGCCAAAAGCAGCATGGCTTGAACATTGCTAATGAGGTGTTGGGCTCTGTCCGCGACGTTTATGGTTATGACGGGGAAACCAAAGCTCAATCATCTCAATGGGAGCTGCCGCACGAACCAAGACCGAAAAAAGTGCGCCAAGCTCGGTCGAATGTAAAAGGTTTGCCTACCGTTTTCTTCGATTGCAGGGTCGTTGTGCATCATGAGTTCTTGCCACAGGGTAAAACGGTCAATAAGGAATATTACCGTAAGTTATGCGCAATTTCCGCGAAGAAATCCGCCAGAAACGCCCGGATTTGTGGAAGAACAAAAATTGGCTCTTGCACCACAATTACGCCCCTGCTCACACATCGTTGCTTGTGCGCAACTTTTTGGCCAAAAACAACACACTAATGATGCCACAACCACCGTATTCCCCAGATCTGGCTCCCTGTGAATTTTTCTTGTTCCCGAAACTGAAGAGGCCAATGAAAGGACGACGCTACGCTACGATTGACGAGATAAATACGCCATCGAAGGAGGAGCTGAACAAGAAGATTGGAAAAACGCTTGGGATAAGTGGTGATTACTCTGAGGGGGACAAAATAGATATTAATGAATAAATAAATAATTTTAGAAAAAAAAACACATAATTCGCGATACTTTTTGAACACACTTCATATATATTTTATATATTAATATTTCATACATATACAGCTGTGTTCAAAAATATAGTAGTGCAGCACCTCAAAATATTCATATAAATTTTTCTATATGTTAAACATTACAAATTAAACTGGCTTTTATATATTTCTAAGAATACCATTAGATAAGATTAGATTAGATTTGTGTGAAAGGTCGCTGTTTTCCTGTTTGGTTCTTGCACAAAGCACTTGGCTATTCTGCACGAGTTTATCTCAGGCCAACGACCTCTGTGGGTAGACCTTATGAAGTCGTCAATCCATAGTTGAATCGATGCGGAATTGACACCTAGAAAGGTTTCAGGGCCTAGTGGCATACTTGCAGAGCTTTCGTTTGCCAATTTATCAGCTAACTCGTTCCCTGTAATACTACAATGTCCAAGCAGCCAAATAAGACTAACTTTGTCGTGTTTCGCAACACTGTTCAGTTTTGTCTTACATTCATCGACTAACTCCGAAGAGCAGCGTCCGTAGAAAGGGCTTTCAGTGCAGCTTGACTGTCACTACAAATTCCAATACTGTTGCCCCGCCACTTTTTCTCAATTAGCCAGTACGCCACATTCGAGATGGCATAGATTTTCGTAAGAAATACCGTGGCCATCTGTCCTGTGGCATAGGAGTACTTAGTATCCGCTTCCATCACTGGTTTAGGATCCTTTGGTGTAGAAAGTGTGCTGATATCCCGTTAATAGGTTCTCTGGACTTAACCATTGATCGCTATCTGGGATCAAAACATCATACTTCCTACCGAAGCTAAAGACAGGCATGGATGTGTGAGCATTGCACCTTCAAGATACCTTGCTCAACTCTCATTCGCCCGAATCTAGGTACATCTTTCGACTTCCCTATCGCCTCCCACCATCATGCCGCTGGCTGCTGCCGCAGCATAGTTACTTCCAACGGACAATAGTGAATCACTAGGCGGACCCAGTTTCGCGCTCGCTACTGCGCTCTTAGCGCCCGCGGAGGAGGCTTCTCCTGCAGTCACTACAACCTGTTGTCAAAGGTTGCTTACTTCGGATTCCGGTTTATTACCCTTCCTCCTTTTCTTCTTCCTCATGCCAACTGATGCGCTCACCGGCGCTTCATCTGTCAAGGTGGCCAGATCAGATGGCCATCATCAGATTTGTTCCTCTTGCCAGATTCAGCTACAGGAGTGGACGTAGACAGATGAGCCGCAACTCCGGCTCGAGTGGCAGTTGGCATAGCTACGTTAGCTGTAGTCGTACCTACTGTTTCTCCTGCCTTCTTCGGGTTCCTCTGCCTTTGCCTGTTCTTCTGTCTGTTAGACAGATTTCCTCCTGATGCTGGCATCTGTTCCGTGGCTATAGGTGCGCTGGTACTTTCTGAGCGTGAACTCTGATTAACCATAGCCCCCACCAGTCGCCCAAACTGGTGCCAGGACAGGAACCAATTTGGTTTTCTCAGTCGTGGTGACATGACAGGCAGGGGTTACCTGCGTCATAACCACGTCTGCCTCCTCCAAATTGCCTCCCGAATCAGACACTTTCTTTGTAGCCGTTAGTGCAGTAGTACTTTTCGGATCTGCATCCAAAGTAACCACATTACTTCCGTCCGCAGAGGAAAGCGTCAGAGCACGGAGACGTAAATGAGTTAGCGCAGCCTCCCCAAGATCAGCTAAAGGGTTTGCAGGGGTCACCTGCATCTCCATTGCTTTCGCTGGTTCCACAGGCTCTATATAGAGCTACGTATAGAACCTGACGAGGATGCACCGTCCAATAGGTGTCCATCCTCAACCAGTAGCTTGGTTCCTCCAGGGCCCTGATTTTCAGCGCTGGTCGTCGTGGTGGTGAATGAGTTTTGGGCCTGCACATCCGATGCCCAAGCCACTGGAGAACAAGCGGGACGATTGCCACAAGTGTGGGTATCCCGTGCAGACTAGTCTTGGTTTGAACTCATCTCCGTTTGTGACCCTATTAATACTCTTCAAGGGAGCCACTGTTGAAGAGGAACCCGTTCTGTTCTGTTTTAACTCAGTAATCACCCTATTTGCCATCGGACAGCAGGGGATCTTACTGAGTTAAGTAGCAGGGTTACCTCGCTCAGGATGTGATTCTTCATCACGCACTAACGGTCTTGGCTTAGTAGAGGCTATGGGGTTGGAATAACCCTCTGTATTGCGCATATATACTCCCTGTGCCGTCCTTTTGATGTGAGAACAAACACTTAACCCCGTTAGTCTTCCGTTGGTTTGTGTAAAGGAAAAACAAAACCGAATAACTTCATTAAAAAATGATTTTGTGAGTTCTTCATACTGAATATGTACAGTCTAATATTTAGTTGTATAGCCTTTATTTTTAATAACCGGTTCGTATCGGCGGCGCTTGGAATCGATAAGGTCCTGACAACGCTTCAAGGGGATTTGAGACCATTCTTCCTGACCCACAGCTTTCTTTGTAGCATTTGCAGTTGCTACAACCCGCTTAACATCTCCCCATAAGTTTTTGATCGGATTAATATCTGGGGACTGAGGTGGCCATAGCATAAGATCGATCTTTTCGGATGCAAACCAATCTTTCCCAAGCTTGCTCGTTTGTTTCGGATCGTTGTCCTGTTGCAATGTCCATTTTATAGGCATTTCCCAACCGACATATGGTAGCATTGTATTTTTTAAATGTCTACATAAATAGATCTATCCATAATGCCATTTATCATTTGGATAGGGCCAACCCCATTGCAAGCCCATATCATTATACGTAGGTCACCATGCTTAACTGTCTTCTTTGTGTATCTAGGATTATATTCGGTGTTTGGTGGACGTCGTACATACTACCTAGAGCCTGTTTCACCAAATAAAACGATTTTGCTTCGTCTGTCCACAATGTCTCGCCACTTTTCTGCGGGCCAGACCAGATGAGCATTTGCAAATCTGAGTCGTCCTTTCACATGCTTCCCATGTCAAAAGGGGTACTTTTCTAGGACTTCTGGCATTTAGATTTTGCTCTATTAGACGACGACGGACTGTAACGTCACTGACCGAGAGCTTGAATTCATTTTTGATAACTTTAGATGATGCTGACGGCCTTATTTTGCGAAAGTGCACAATGCTTGTTTCTTTGTTAACAGTAATAGAAGCCCCGCCAGTGTAGGGCATATCACCGGTCATCTTCGCTTAGCTCATCTAAAGGGAGGCCCAGGAAACATGCTGCTTCGACGGGTTGGGTCCACGGGGAGAGGGGTCTTAGATGAGTCGGTTTTAGAGGGCATGTGAAAAGGTGGCTAGTGTCTGCGGGGTGCCTTCACATGACGAATATATGTTTGGTATGTCGGGGTCGATTCTGGATAAGTAGGAGTTTAACCTGCTACAGTATCCAGAACGTCATTGTGCCAGTGTTACACGTGTCTCACGAGGAAGTGCTGGTTGGTCTCCGATTACGGCATTCACAGGACGGGAGCTTAAGAATTTGGTGACGGTCTCCCGGTGAATGTCATTTATTGACTGTCTAAACACTGTCAGGTCCAGTAGATTTCGGTCAGTTTTGTGGTGGATTTGGTCAGAGTAGTTTGACAGATATCTCCTGACGTGCCTGGGAGCCGGCTCAGACTCAAGCAGGTGTCTGCAAGGGTGAAACCTGCAGTAACATCCTAGCAGGAACTGCTTGCTGAGCAGTTTTTTATGCCCCGTTACTGGGAGCATTTGTGACTCGTTGTGAAGGTGTTAAACAGGGGACATCAGAAGGCAACCGGCCGCTGTCGGAATGACACTATTTTGGCATGTCTGTAGCTTTATCCACTGCGTGTTACTAGTTCCAGGCGACCAGACAGGCGCAGCATAGTTCAGAACCGGCCGACCAATTGCCTTAAATGTCGGTAGCAACATTTCTTTGTTATTGCCCCAAGTGCTGCCGGCAAGTGATTTGAGTACCTTGTTGCGATGTTGAACTTTAGTGGCATTTGCGGTTGTGTGCGCTGAGAAGGAGAGCAATCTGTCGAGGGTTACACTAAAAATTTTTGGATTGTTTACCGTCGGAATTGGTGTGTCGTCGACTTTCATCTTAAGGGACAGCTTGACCTCGTTTTTCCAGGTGGTAAAGAGGGTCGCCGTGGACTTAGTGGGGGAAAGTTGGAGATTCCTCGCACTGAAAAAGCGAGAAAGGTCGGTGAGGTAGTTGTTCACTTTGGAACACAGGCCACCAATGTCAGTGCCCGACGCCGTTATCGTACAGTCGTCAGCGTATGAGACCAGGGAGACTCCCTCTGGTGGTTGGGGGACCTTCGAGATGTAGAAGTTGAACAGCTAGGGAGAAAGGACACCACCCTGCGGTACACCTTGCTTAATCTCCCTCTGCTTTGATGTTTGATCTCGAAAAATCACTGGCTTTTGATGTTTTAGATTTATTTATGGCCCCCTGAACCTCATCACCGGAGAAAGCAAGTGACGCACTGTCGTTCGTCAGTTTGTGCAGCCTTCTAGTAGCACGACGCTTGGTTCTGTCGGCAGGATGATGCAGTACAAAAAGTCGGCTAAAGCAGCTCGCGCATCTCTTCGGGTCCGACGAATTGCAACCGTTGAAGGTGATAGCCACTCTGTCGTTGTGCTTCGTCCGCTTGTGTTGATCTACCAGTTGCCGGATCTCCAAATTGAGATCCCTAATGCGGGGATTAAGTCGAGGGAGTTGTGTTGCTCCGATAGGCTCCTTACCGTGGAGGTGTGGGTTGTGGTAGTGGTTGGTGGTGCCGGCCTATCAGGGGGAGTAGTAGCCGTGGAGGCATCAGATGCCTGCTGGCGGAAGCAACACGAGGCCACATACCGTGTGGACCACTCCTTATGAGTCTTAAGGCCTGAACAGATCTTAAGGTGGCCCCACCCGTTGCACTTATTGCACCTAACCGAGGTGGAGAGTCTACGAACAAGCACCACAGCACCGGAGAGAGAACACCCCCTTGGGGACATCCTTGCTTGGCCCTGACGGTGATTAGTTCGTCACTGTTCTCACCAGCGGTTACCAGCCTCTCAGATAGCATGAAATATATCCATTTTACAATGGTTTGATTAACTCCATGTCGTGCGGCAGAAATACATATTGTGCCGAAAGTGGCATTATCAAAGCCCCTTCAATGTTCACGAACACGCCCATTGTGTACTCGTCAGCTTCCGGCCCGTCTTCAGTATCGCTATCAAGATAAGGTAAGGCTGATTCACATGATTTTCCACTCGACTAAGCGTGTTGATTTCTACTAAGTGGACTTCTCGGCAATACCCCACTCGAATGTATTTCTCGACCACTCGTTCTAGACTTTTCAACACGAACGATGTCAAACTGATTGGTCTAAAACTTTTTGCTAAGGAATAGTCGTCTTTTCCTGGTTTCGGAATAAATACTACTCTAACGCGTCGCCATTGGGATGGTATATAACCAAATGCAAGACAGGCTGTGAAGATCCTTTTCAGGGCCTCAATCCGCCTGTCTCCTCCTTTTTTAAGCATTGATTAAAGTTTTCAAAGGAAGAAAAGGAAAACCTTATCGATTCTTTTGTCACTATCCGACTAGCAATATACCAGCTGTACCTAGAGGTTTCACCATTGCTGCCGTTATTGTTCATGCCACTTTCTCCTTCAGAGAGAAATCTACTGCCCGGAAAATGGGTTTCGAGTAGAGCATTAAACGTTTCCGATTTGGAAATGGTGTATGAACCACGACGTTACTGCAGGAATTTCTATAGGATTCAAGTTTGGCTTTCCGTACTTTTTTCTAATATTCTCTCTTTGTAAGTCGATAATTAATCCTCTTCTGTTTAGGTCTTTAAGGCCTTATTAAGAAGTTTTTTGGACTGTACACGAAGCTTCGACAGTTCAGGGTTCCACCAAGGAACCGCTTTCCCCTGCCTGCTTTGCCTGTGAGGGCACATTTCCTCAAAGCAATTGATTAAAGTACCTTCTAATTTCTTAGTAGCATCTTCAATCACTTCTGCTGATTTGGGGTTTTTCAGGTTATGTAATCGCTCTGTTACAAGCTCACCATACCTGTCCCAGTCCTCATTTCGAGGATTCCTACCGGAAGGTATTGATATTGTGTCAATTCCCAGTCAGAATTCGATAAGACGATGATCAGAAAGAGAGTCCTCTTCCAAAACTCGCCATCGGTTGATTTGATTTCCAACTGACCTATTGGTAAGTGTTAAATCAATCACCTCTTGTCTCCTTCTGGTCACAAAAGTTGGTTTGTTACCAGTGTTTTGAATGACCAAATCGGATGACAGGATAAAATCCAGTAACTTGAGACCTCTGGGGTTGCATTTGCTGCTTCCCCACACAATGTTCTGTGAATTTTCATCACAGCCCACTATTAGCCCCAGATTATTGGATTCTGCATACTTGACCACTTCTCTTAGCTCCCTCGAAGGAGGTGGCTGTAATGAGTCGTAGGGTAGGTAGGCCGAAACTATGATAGCTTCGACACAGTTCCCACTTTTCAAGTACTTTATTTTTGCAGCAACGATATCTCCGGGGCATAGCTCTTTTAACATTGTGTGTTCGATCAACCTCGGCATGATAATACATGCTCGCGGTCTCACATTCCCTTCACAATGAAGTATTTGTCCCCACGACATAGCACCTAGACCACAGATACGCTTGTGACATACCCATGGTTCTTGTATAAGTATTATGTTTGGGTTTGTTTGCAGTTTTGCATGCCTACGGCACAAGAGAGCCGTAGACGCTTTGCTATGCTGCAGATTTATCTGTGTAAATATTACTTCAGTCATGAGACTGAGTATACTTACGCTTTGTCCTCCACCTTATCCTGGACGCGGAAGTAGATTCGCCCCAGATGTAGGTGAGGACGGCACCCGTACTTCGACTTAAGAACCTTGAGAGACCCAATATCGATACCTAGTACCAGGTGGGAACCCGCCTCCGAAGATTTAGCGGATTTCTGCCTAGTGCACGAGTATACTCTCCAGAGAGTCGTGTCAAGATCTTTCTTTTGAACACGGTTGCATGTGAGGAGCTGTGCTGAACTACAGGAAGGACCCGGAATCCAGACACTCGCTTGTACCAGCCTCTCTTTGCTACTCTCAACAAGAATGAACTTGTTGTTTTCGCAGGCTGGAATTTTTGCTATCTCTTTTTCCAGCCATTTTCGGGAAAAAGCATTGGAACAGTGCACTTTTACGATGCCATCCACCTCGCTTTTACCCTCGAAAGTCGCCGCGTCTTTCGACTCACCGATAGCTTTCCAAAGATAGCTGTCAAGATAGTCTTGTTGCCCTTTGGACAGTAGACCGTCTTAGCGTTCGGTATGTATCTCCACGGTCATTGCCTTTGCTGCCATTCTCGCGAATGATTCGCCAGACGTTGACGAAAGAGTGTTATTCGACATTTGAGTTCCCTTAGCATTTGCCTTCTCAGGCAAAGGTTTAACTGCCTTGGATTGGGTCGAGGAAGCAGGCATTTCCGAATTCCGTCTCTCGACTTTCCTCTTCTCTGCCTTTCTCCTCTTCCCGGTCGTTGGCATAGACCCCGTTTCGTTTCCGGAAGAGTTCAACGTTACAGCGGAATCCTCTGTTCTGCCACGCTTTCCTGTTTCCATTACAGGTGTCGAAGTTGACGGAACTTGAGTACTTACCTTAACTAATACTTCGGTTTTCTTCGCCTTCTGTTTTCTTCGTTTGATCAGCCTTGCGTATAGACAAACAAATGCGTTCGAATCTCCAATAACTTCAGTCTTTTTACCGGTACTTACCTTATTTGCTCCGGGTTTGACCATTTTCAAAGACTTACTCGGTACCAGGGATCCATCTGAGTCTAATGAAAGATTGTCCGCCATCTCCTCATCCTCCATAACTTGTTCAGTTGCTTCGGATCGTTTCGACAACGGTGTATCGCTCACGCTGACTCGGCTCTCCATTGACATAACTAATGTGCCATGTTTCACCACTAGTAGTTCGCTTCCTCCGGAACCCTGGGTGTCAGTTCCGGTCATAGGTCATTGTTACACTAATAAATTATTACAATTGGTTTGCAACCACTCACACCAAGCACTACTATAATTATGAACAGCCCCTTTTTGGTGCATTTCGCAAAAGTCATCAAAAGCTTACACAAACCAATGCAAAACTAACGGGATCTAATCGCTATTCTCTTCTTTGCATCCTATTCTGAGAACACAAATGAACACGTGTTCTTTTAACACCGTTTAACATGTCACAAATGAATATGAATGTTGTGAGGTGCTGCACTACTATATTTTTGAACACAACTGTATATGTATTTTTATTTTTTATTTCATATTTTCATTATATTATTTATATGTGATATAAATATATATGTTTTATTTAACAAAAAAGTTGCGTTGTAGGTGAAAATTTGGAATAAAAAATCGCGCGATCACTATATTATTAATATTTGATGCACATACAAATAATGTGCCGCAGTCGAAAATCCCCTCATTATTCTAACAGAAAAGAGTGGGTGGAAATTATGGCAGCACTCCATTTCAGTCATGCTCTTTAGTTATTGTTCATTTCGCTAGAATATTTGGAGTTTGCAACTTAAAAATGCAATTTAAATTGTTGCTTTATGGTATTTATTAATAAAAAGTGTTAGAAACGTGTGTCTATGTTACACAGTTGTACAGGGTGGGCCATATAGGGTTTGCTTTTTGAACCACCTATTTTTTGAGAATGGTAGCACAAATGACATGTCAAATGTGTTCATAATTTATTTAAAAGTTTGACATATACGAAATGGGACGCTATACGCTTGAACAAAATTGGGAAATATTGAAAACCTATTTCCAAAGTGGTGAGTCTTCCTACCGCTCGCGGTTACAGTAAATGGCGAGCATTCCCGTGACATGCTCAACGAGTTTTTGTTTCCAAAAATTGAAGAGGATGACATGGACGACAGAGCGGTGCAACTTGTCACACTGCTAAAGTTACACTCGAACTTTTGGCTACCGTTTTTGAATTCCGATATCAATTGGCCGCCTCGTAGCTGTGATTTAAGCCCGTTGGACTATTTTTTGTGGGGAGCCGTTAAGGACAAATGCTATGCGAACCATCCAGAGACGATTGATGCTTTAAAACACGAATTCAAAGTTGCCATTCATGAAATTGGAGCCCAAAAAATCGAAATAATGACATCAAAAGTTGTTACTCATTTGCTAAATTTTACTCAAGACCTTAAGGGGTTATTTACAGTTAGATGGCCGAAAAAACCGAACTTAAATTTATTGATCTAAAAATTTGTACACATATAATATTATGTTACCTTTTAACTGTATTTTAAGACTTAGTACGAGTATTAGTAAAAATATTTGTTTTGAAAAAGACGTTTTGCGGTGACCACTATATTTCTATATGAACTGGATCCTCTGAAATTAAAAAAACCAAACAGATTTCGATAAAATAATGTTAGATCTAGTAATTTGGACTAAGTAGGCAACTGAGCAGTAAAGTCCTCTCTCGACGAACAAAACTAACACTCTACAAGACTCATCATGCCCGTCCTAACGTATGGCGTAGAAGCTTGGACGATGACAACATCCGATGAAGCGACGCTTGGAGTGTTCGAGAGAAAGATTCTGCGTAAGATTTTTGGACCTTTGCACGTTGGCAACGGCGAATATCACAGGCGATGGAACGATGAGCTGTATGAGCCTTACGGCGACATAGACATAGCGCAGCGAATAAAGATCCAGCGGCTTCGTTGGCTGGGTCATGTCGTCCGAATGGATACAAACGCTCCGGCTTTGAAAGTATTCGATGCGGTACCAGCTGGTTGTAGCAGAGGAAGAGGAAGGCCTCCTCTGCGTTGGAAAGATCAGGTGGAGAAGGACTTGGCTTCACTTGGTGTGTCCAATTGGCGCCGGTTAGCACGAGAAAGAAACGACTGGGGCGCTTTGTTAAGCTCGGCCAAAATCGCGTAAGCGGTTATCGCGCCAATTAAGAAGAAGATCTAGTAATTAATCGAAGGAAAAAGCCAGGTCCTTTTTTTGACAAAATGGCGCTTTCTCACAAAAGAAAATCGATTTTTGACCAAAAATTCGGCCTTAAATTGTTTATAAAAAACAATATTTATCGAGGAAAAAAAATCTTCGGTTAATTACTAAAAAATATATTTAAGAAGCTCGTGTTAAAATTTGAGACTAATCGGTTTAACCGTTTTCGAGTAATGTTGGTCTCCGACTTTGAAAACACCATTTTCAGAAAAACGTTGGACTTGTATTGTACTTTCAAGCACTTTGATAAGCCTTTTCAAAGTTGCGTGTAACTTCGATAATATTCACCGGCACGATATTAAATTTTCTGTGTGTATTCTTAAATATATGTACATTACGAAAAAAAAGTAAATTTTTTTTTTAATAATTCTAACTGTTATGGGGTTATACATAATATCTTCTCAGCGATCAAGACCGAAGAAGATGCCATCAAACTTCAAGCTGATATGGATAGGCTTTACTTGTGAACCCAGAATTCTTCCAGAAACTTTTGTGTCATAGTCTGTAAGAATTGTAATTCATAGACTTAAATAATTAAATAAATAAATTTGTATAAAGTGTAAAACTTACCAAAACGCACGCAATTTCGTTTGTCGAAAAATAAATGCAGAAACATAAAAATAAACACATTGAAATTCCTTGCAAAATACAGTCGACCATTATAAGTCGATCAATTTGATTTTCTACAGAAAAAAATTCACTCGAAACAGCTCTGTTAAAAGTTTCACCAAATCACGGCCGCGGTTCGACTTCATTTTCGACAATTGACACTTCGTTGGCCATGAGATTTCTCTATACATTAACGTTCTCTGCTTCCTCTTCAGAAACAAGTAATTCCCCTTTCTTTAATTCGTTTATTCATTGACTCTGACGACAGAGCGAATTCGGAAGACGCAGCCATGTATTCTATCATCCTTGGTATGTATATACAAGGTGAAGTCCAAAATAAACAGGACTGAGCTAAAATAGAAACGACAGGAGATTTGTTCTGATAATTTCGAGTTTATTTATTCAAACTAGTCCCCTCTAGGCTCGATATATTGTTTTCACGATCTGAAAGCTTTTCGAAAGAGTGTTTTAGGACATTGACCGGAATGTCCTCCAGGATGTCGGTACATGCCTTTTGGATGGCCTCTACGGACGCAAAACATTTTCCTTTCATGGCTAAATGCAATTTTTCGAATAGTAGTTACAGGGAGCCATAACAGGCGAATACGGTAAGTGATTGATGGTTAAAATGCGATTTCTAGTCAAAAAAGCAGTCTCAAGAGTGGATCGATGAGATGGTGCATTATCATGCAATAAGCGCCAGCTTCCTTCTTCGCGGTATTCAGGGCGGATTCGACGAATGCGGTGGCTTCTCTTGGGCCTTCGATTCGGCACTTTGACGTTTACTTTCAGGTTCATGTTGGAAACACCACATTTCATCACCAGTTACAATGTTGCAAGGGAAGTTCTCGTCTTTTCTCGCCTCTTTAATGAGGTCTTTCGAATGGTGCATTGTGAGCAATTTTTTGTCCTCAGTTAACTTGTGCGGAATGAAACGCACTTCGCTTCCACTGAACCTAATATCACCAAGCTTTCACTGGAAGTCAGCCAGGGATGTGGCTTCCAACGCACTAACTCATTAAAAAGATGGCGTCATCAAAAACATTTTTACGACGCCAGTCTTGTTTATTTTAGACTTCACCTAGCCAACTACGGCTCACATTATCATATCTGAAATATTTATTTATTTATTCAATTAAAAGTCTAAAAAATATTGTATTTTTTTAGTATTATCTAAAAATTTTCCTCTGTAAGTTATAAGAAATGTTATCGTTTTCTTTTTCTCATTACAATTGAAACTAGTTAATTATAGGTTAAATTTTACTTTGATTAGCATTAATCTTTATTTAGCATTAATCTGTATTCATAGTCTAAAAAATACAATATTTGAAAATTTAACCTATAATTAACTAGTTTCAATTGTAATGAGAAAAAGAAAACGATAACATTTCTTATAACTTACAGAGGAAAATTTTTAGATAATACTAAGAATTTAGTTCAACAATTCATTTAGTACCAATTTGAAGTGGTTCTTTGTTGAAGAAAAATCAGGACAGTATGCAATTAAATTCTCTTAGAGTTCTAGAAATCGGAGAATTGAAAACATTATTAGTTCTTACCATACCTAACCAAAAAAAATCATGATTCTGTGAACTTCGCTGAGGAATATTGTAATCGATTTTCTCGAGTAGCAATGGGGAGTCAATGACCCCACTTATCAAATCGAAAAGGAAAGTGATGGAAAGAATAGTCATTCAAATATCTAGTGTTTTTAGATTAATGAGCAAGCACCGACGTTTATATGTTGGAATTGAATCGATGAAATTTAAAGAACGCAAAGCATAACGCACAAAAGCTTTCTGGACACTTCAAGCCTACTAATATGAGCCTACCGTATTCCAACTACGAACGCACCAGAGACGTATGTAACAACTTTAGAGTATATGGATCAACAAAGTCCGAAATAAAACGTTTATTCGACGTAAGTACGGAATAGGACTTTGAAATTGTGTAGGAAATAAGTGTAAGAGAACTAGATTTAGAATAAGAAAACATAAAAAAACTTGCTTACGTTTAAATCTTACTTATTTCCTTTACACCAAGCAACAAACTTAATCAGATTAAAGATTTAAAGAGTCCACTGTACTTACCATCCTGAGTATATCTTTAAATCATCGACATACAAGAGAAAATTTGCGCTATTAAAACAACAAGAAATGTCATTAACAAAAATTATAAAAAGTAGGGGACCCAGTAAACTTCCTTGGGGTACACCAGAGGACGCAATAAAAGATATAGATGACGTTCCATCAACATTAACTACACACTTACGGGAGAAGAGATAGGATTTAATCCATTTTAAAAGAGTGGAATTATATCCTATAGCCCTCAATTTGGAAATTAAAACCCTGTGATTAACCCTATCAAATGCTTTGAAAAAGTCTGTGTAACAACTTGAGTTTTTTTGTTAAGATGATATACAATATTCAGAGAACTTTGCAAGATTTGAAACAGTTGATCTATCTTTCATCAAACTGTGTTGGTTTGCTGAAATACCTATACCCATTAACTGCAAAATAATTTTTTTCTTTCACTATTAGTTGAAATAATTTTGAAGCCGTGGATCATTTGGTAGTTGGTCTATAATTAGCAATATTGTTTTTATTGCCACTTTTGAATCCTGGATTAATTGTTGATACTTTCCAGGCGGCCATGAACTCTCCTCGTTCAAGGGAATTGTTAAACATTAATAAAAGTCTTCATCATCAGAAAGCATTAGGTTAACGAAACAATATTGATTGAGGAATTCATGTTCGAGTGACACTCATGAATTAAATCAGAGTCTACTTGAAAATTTGAACAAAAGGAATCTGCAAAAAGATTAGCTGCATCTATAAAAGAATATGCTTGAGTTTAATTATACAATTGTAGACAACATTAGGATATAATTTTGTGTCCGTTTGGAACTTAATAATATAATTTAGCTTTAAATTTCTATGCTAAGATTTAAGTTCTCTAGAGAAATGTAGATATTTATCTTAATGAGTGATAGAGTGCGAAAACTTAAACATTTTGGAATATTTATCTCTCAAATTTTTAAGTTTACTCAGTTCCTTGGTATGGCACTCTATAACTAGTGTTTTTTATCACAGGTATATTATCTTTACAGATATCATTTATATTATGCTTAAAAATATCGTAACAATTGGCAACTTCAACTCCAGTAAATAAAGAATTCGAATCTAAAATATCAGCTACTAAATTAGTGATATTAAAACCAAAATTTCTAGAACAAAAACTAGTAGCCCCATTATCAGGATACAAGTCACCAAACTCATAGAATTCTATATGAAGGATAAGTGGTACATGATGCAGACCAGGGATGGACAGAGGGTCAACGCATTCCAGTAAAGAAATATGTATATTATCATTAATGAAAATGAGATCGAGAATGACTATTTCAGAAATTATTTACCTAAACCAATCCAAAACTTGAAAAATTATCAATCAAATAGGTTTCAGATATACCACCAACATTGTTGGGACAAAATGCAATACTATCATCTATATTAGACCATTCAATATTACTCAGATTGAAGTCACCAAGATCACAAAAGATGCCATTATTCGATGTTAGAGCTAAAACGTTAACCACATGTGCTTTATACGGAGTGTCAATACTTGACGTAGGTCTATATCACACACAACACAAGATATTTGAAGCACCATTCACGGAAACGCACAGCTGATCCAGGAGTGTATCATTGTTCTTCAGAGTTACTAGTGATGAGCGGTACTTCTGTTGAACAGCTATTAAAACCCCTCCTCCTCTGCAGAGACCAGCTTTCTTCGGTCTTCATCACGGTGTTTATGATATACATTGTATAAATTTGGATCAGATAACTCATTTTCGAAAAAGTTCTCATTTAACCATGTCTCGATGAGAACCAAAATGTCATAATCCATGTGTGAATTAAACGCTAAAAGTTGATTAGATTTAGTTCTCAACCCAGAAACACACTCTCATTTTTACACACTTCCGCGATGAGCACCTTTTCAAAAGAGCATACGTATACACCCAATTTAAAATTAATTATTCTGAGTGTATTTAATTCTGTATCTTTTTGACGTGATAACGTCTTATAATTCGATTAAGCCGGCTGTACGCACGAAAAAATGTGTCGTTATCTTGCTCAATGGTCGTTATCTTGTTCAATCGTCGTTATCTTGCTCATTCGTCGTTACCTTGTTCATTTGTCGTTACCTTGCTCATGGTCGTTACCTTGCATGAATTGCAAGCGAAAGCGCGGAACGAACGACAAAGAGCACAACGTTCGGCAACGTTCGACATCTTATTAGTAATTTGATTTACTTGAAGAATTTAAAATAAAACCAAGTGCATCATCATCATTCTTACCGAATTTATAATTAGTGGCGACTAGTTGTTAATAATACCTGTTGTTTTAATGTTATTATTATTAATTTTTTTATTATATATGAAGGAAAAAATGTATGTTAATATTTACCACATACCTTATAAGATATGTTGTACACTACTATATGTATATAAACATGCATATACATATACAATTTCGCGCAATTTTCAAAAAGAACAAATCTATATGTAAAGATGCATACAAATCATATGGACATATCAAATGTACGAATCTATTCTGTACGCAAGCAAATGTAAGCTAATGTGCTTGAACTGCAAGCGAGAGCGCGGAACGAACGACAACGAGCACTATCGGCCCCCGCGTTCGGCAACGTTCGACATCTGGCTCTCTCCTACTTGAGTGAGCAAATATATGTATGTATATGCGCGTTTGTATATAAATTCACATACTTGTATTTGCATATGCCTTCTTCCTGTGTGCATGGTAATGTACCATTTCTCTGTTGAGAATAGGACGATGATAGAAAAAGTAGGAAATGAAAGGGAGTATTTCGAGTGTAAAGTGTCTTGAAAAAGGCAAATCGATGATGTTGCCTCTCAGTGTTGTTGACTTATGCACAATCGAAATTGAACATATTTTTCATGAATTTTATAAATGTTTCGTAATTTTTCACGTTTGTGTAAATGTAACTTGACCTATTCCATTGCGATTCCATTTATCTCCTTCTCTATATCCGTACAAAATATCTATCAAACAAATAAAATTAAAATTTTGTTTTGAAAATTGCAACCATTACATCAGTATTTTCTTATGACGTTGTCACGTTAAACTATCGTCAGTAAACCGACTTTACAGACAACCTCTTATTTTAACAAGTTTGTAGTATACCAAAGACCGTATGATTCGAAACATAAGTCAAGATATCAATTTCTTTGACATTTGGCGAAAATGATGATAAATGTAGCCATTTAAATATTGGGACAACTTGTAACTCATTATTGTTATTAGAACCAATCATAATAGGCTTATTAAATTTCTTTCGACTACTTTTTGTTACCATTTCCCAATGAGATTCCTGTCGCATTGCGGGCACAGATTCAGTAGCAGCATTTAAAAGAGAAGTCGCAGAGGCCTGAGATGTAGCAGCAAAAGAAGCGAATGCTAGCAGTATCAGCGGCCGTCTTAGATGTAGGCCTAGCTTTTTTTTCTTTAGCGACGGCAGAACCATGCAAAACAGATGTTTGCGACGCAGGCTTAGACATAGCAGCAGAGCTCAACGCATTGTTCTCATTGTCAATAGACGGACAACGAACAGAAAGTGGAGAGAGCGAGGAGTTCGCATGATTTGAATTTTCACTACCGAGAATATAAGCTGAGTTAGCACCAATGCATTTGAGATTTCTTACCTCAGTAGTTAACGTAGAGAGAGCGACATCCTTTTCTTCAAGCTTATGGTGGTCACACTCAGCAATGTGAACGTACGCCCGCATGAACTGACGCAACGGTGAAAAGAGTATTTAGGAGTATTTACGAAATTTTTTCACCATATCTAACTAGCAAACCTGGTATCTATCATCCTTGAGCTGACACGATGAAACTAATGAGAGCCCCATGTAAATGAATTCTCACCATCGTTCCGTTCCGTAATATCATAGATCGTTGACGTGGGATTTTGGATTGTTTCCGTACAATCATGTCAGCTGAGTGCTCTCTCACCACACAGTGTTGCCAAACAGTACATTTCGAAATCATTTACAAATCATTAGAAAAATTATAATTTGTATTAAAGTAACTTACAAACAAGGTTGAATAATGTTAATTACAGGGTTTGATTGAAAAGTAATGAGCCTTCTCGCGCGGAGCGTCTGCCAAGCGATCAACCTCTTCTGGTGGGGGAAAATGATCGTTGGACCTTCCGCTTCCACTAGAAACCGGTGCAGTCAACATCGCTCCGCGCGTGAAAGCTGTTTTAAAAGTGTGTTAGGATTTTGCTGTGGCGAAAATGCACCGATCGTTGGAGCAACGTTACTCCATCAAATTTTGCGTAAAGCTAAACAGTTTGTACCTCCAGGAAGCACTCTAAATGCGGCATTTTACAAAGAAGTGCTCCTTCGGCTGAAAAACCGCGTCGCCCGGGTTCGGCCCGGCCTCGTCAGCAACTGGACCCTTCATTACGACAATGCGCCGGCGCACACCGCCTTCCTCTGCACCTCTGCATTGGCCAAGATGGGGGTTCCGGTGCTTCCCCACCCTCCCTACAGCCCAGACCTGTCCCCTCCGGACTTCTTCTTGTTCCCGCGCCTGTGACAGCGGCCAAGAAACTGTGACAGCCGAATTGAACGCGATTCCGGCGGATGAGCTTAAAAAAGGTTTCCTGCAGTGGAAGGACCGCTACCAGCGGTGTATTGACGCTCAAGGGTCCTATTTTGAAGAATATTGGTTGTATAAGCCAAAAGGTTTAATAACACTGCTTAAAAAAGTAAGGCTCATTACTTTTCAATCAAACCCTGTATAGATAAATGAACTTATTACATTTGTTGATATTTGCCTTTGGTTTATTATACAATGAAAAATTGTAACTGATAACTCGGAGGTGTGTAAAAGTGTGTATCCAAAAATATCATTGTGTCAATACAACCAAACACAAACACATATAAGCCGATGAATTGTGTAAATATGTAACTAAAAGAACACAGTTGTTTTCTACGGAATAAGTTTTGCTCAATTTTGTGTATCTTAGTGCCGATTTACACACGGAGACATCAGGAAAGGAGACACTGGAAATTCTCTTTTCATGTTTCATTCACGGGCACACGAAGAAAATTGTTTCCGGCAACATTTTGACGTTTACTACTTTAACATCTTCTGTTTCGGATATATTCTACACCCCGCTAATATGTAAAGCGGAGAACGTTGTCAACAGTTTCTTAAATATTTCAATAAAGAATGCAAACTGATTAAATAATAAATAATTTGTTGTTTGTTTAATTTTAATTTGTTAATGCTTCATATATAAATATTTAACTTCAAATTAACTTGAGTATCTGGAAATGCGGGGAAAAATTAAAATTCAACATAAACATGTCCCATAACTTTGAAAGTATACCTACTTTACTAGCAAAAATAATCCTGCATTTCCCAACATTTTGTTCGGGGGAGAAGGACGGCCGCGGAAGAGAGAGGGGATTTTGTCTCCCGAACTGGCGACAAGCTTTGCGCTTCTTATTCGTATTTTCAATCTTAAAGACATTTTTGACACTTGCTTCATTTGTTTTCTTCTTTTGTGGGAGAAAGTTCTGAGTTCTGTGTTGGTTTTCAATCAAACGGAAGAAATTAACGATGACAAACATCAGAATGCTACTTGGTAAATGCAGGATTATTTTTCCTACTAAAGTTGGTATAATTTAAAAAAGTTATGGCGCACGTTTATGTTGAATTTTAATTTTTCCCAATTTCTAGATATATATACGAGTATACATATAATTGGCGCACACCCTTTTTGGGTGTTTGGCCGAGCTCCTGCTTCTATTTGTAGTGTGCGTCTTGATGTTGTTCTACAAATGCAGGGACCTACAGTTTCCGGCCGACTCCGAACGGCAGTTATTTTTTATGAGGAGCTTTTTCATGGCAGAAATACTTAATTTTGTTGTTTTACGGAGATTCGAACCGACGTTCTCTCTGTGAATTCCGAATGGTAGTCACGCACCAACCCATTCGGCTACGGCGGCCGCATTTCTAGATACTCAAGTTAATTTTAAGTTTACTATTTATGTATGAAGTATTTTTAATTTTCGTTTTATTCAGATACAAAATTTATATACATATCGCACCCTAAATACAAAAGGGTCACAACTCAAAATTTTCCACACTCGAGCTTGACTTGTTTACAGTAGCACAGAAAACAAACTATGTGACATATCACGCTGAAATTTGCCATGTCAGCTTATAACAGTCCTACCAAAAAACAAAAAATTTATTTTTGCCATTTGTCATCCGCGGACCGTTTTATTGATAACGTCTCGTTCCTATTTGAGCAGAACGTACATTTTGAGTTGTGACCCTTTTGTATTTAGGGTGCGATATATGTGTGTAAATACAATAGAAAAAAAAATTATTTATTATTTAATCAGTTTTGCATTTTATTTATTCAATATCGTAATAAAAATCGGTGAAATCCGCAAGGATGGAAAACCAGTATTACTCGTACTATACCCATATTTAAAAAAGGTGACAAAAAAGATCCACAAAATTATCGAGGTATATCATTGCTTCAATCAACGAAAAAACTATTCTTAAAGACATTATTAGGCAAACTAAACTCGTACTTGGACACACAGGTAGAATAACAAGGTTTTCGAATAAATAGATCCACTGTAGATGCAATATACAGGGTGGCTGATGAAAGCCGCTACCAAAAAAAAATTGAATAACTTTTTTTCTTTTTAAGTTATCTGTTCCATTTTTGTTTTAATTTGCAGATTGATCTTTAAAATTTATTAAAATGGATAACTGGGACACGCAAACAAGAATTTGGATAGTTCGCCGCTATCACGCACTGGAGTCCGTAGTTTTGGGACAGAGAGAGTACAGGCGGATGTTTGCCGGCGATCCCCCAAGCAGATGGACCATAATGAGACTGGTGAATAATTTTGATGAGCAAGGAACAGTCGCAAGAAGGCCTTATCATCGAAACCCACCAGTTCGGACGGAGGAAACGATCGCTGCTGTAGCTGCAGCTATACAAAGCAATCCAAGGGTTTCAACAAGAAGCTTATCTGCTCAACTTGGTGTCAGCCGACAGTCTTTGCAAACAATAATGCACAAAGATTTAGACTTATTTCCCTACAAAATTCAAATGGTTAACAAACTGAATGCAGCAGACTTGCCGATTCGCTTGGAATTTTGCCAGAAGATCCTGCAAATGGTGGAAGAAGACCAAAACATGTTAAACTGCCTTTTCATGTCTGATGAGGCCCATTTCGATTTAAACGGCAATGTGAACAAACAAAATTGTCGAATATGGAGTACTTCTAACCCACAGATACTTCACGAGACGGAATTGCATCCTCTTCGCGTGACAGTGTGGTGTGCGGTTTCTTTACGCTGTATTGTCGGGCCTTATTTTTTTGAAGAAAATGGTCGCACCGTTACGGTTACTGGAGACCGTTATTTGAAAATGCTGAAAGAATTTTTCTATCCAGAACTACGCCGAAAGAGAATTCCTTTCAACTCTGTGTGGTTTCAACAAGATGGGGCAACGTCTCACATAGCCCAGACTGTTATGACAGAGTTGCGACGAAAATTTCCCAATAAACTGATTTCAAGAAACTCCGAATTTCGTTGGCCCCCCAGGTCGCCTGACCTTACTGTACCTGACTTTTTCTTGTGGGGTTTATGTAAACAAGAAGTTTATAAAACAAAGCCAACAAATTTAGATGATCTAAAACAATCCATTCGGGCAACAATTGCGGCTATTCCTGTCGCAACTCTCAAAGCAGCAATGAACAACTTTTTACTAAGATGCCGCACTTGTGTCAACGAGCATGGGGGGTATTTAAATTCAATTATTTTTAAAACTAGTTAAGCTACATTTAATAAAATTTAATGACCTTCAACTTGAAAAAAAAATAAATGAATTCCATACACTAAAAAAAAAGTTATTTGAGTTTCTTAATGTAGCAAAATTCATCAGCCACACTGTATGTCATTCAACAGATAGTGGAAAAGTCAATTGAATTTAATGCATCTGCATATATGTGCTTTGTTGACTTAACAAAAGCATTCGACCGAGTCAAACTGCAAGATGTTTTGAACAACCTGGCCAAACAAGGTGTACCAGAAGACATTCATACCGTTATTAAAAACCTGAACTGTGATTACAAAACAAAAATAAGAATAGATGGAAAATATATCAACGAAGTTCCATGCGCAAGCGGGATACGTCAAGGAGACTCGCTGAGCCCAATACTCTTCAATACAATAATGGATGTATGCAGGGCGCAAGTATTGCAGGTTGCATTAGTGATGTTGTATGGTGGAACAAATATATGACCACTGAATTACAAGACTGTAATAAGACCAATCCTTACCTATGGAGCCGAAGCACGAGCCGAAGCACGAGCTGAAAACGCAAAAACAAAACAGCTACTGCGTACAGCTGAAATGCAAGATCTACGATCCATCGTTGGAAAAACACGTCTTGACTGCATTAGAAACGAGGTCATTCGTGACGAAACTGGCGTTAATGACGTAGTGAAGTTTATAAGAACAAGAAGACGAGCTTGGAATGATTACATTTCTAGAGCTAGTGACGACAGAATTATCCGAATAGCGAGGGATTATATACCATATGGAAAGCGCGCACCTGGAAGACCACCAAAGAGATGGCGCGAAAGCTGGATCTCGACATCAGCGGAAGGACAATAACATTTCGTCATTTTGAATTTTAATAATACTTTGTAATTTATAACTATATAATTGTGTGCGAGCTGAAAACGCAAAAACAAAACAGCTACTGCGTACAGCTGAAATGCAAGATCTACGATCCATCGTTGGAAAAACACGTCTTGACTGCATTAGAAACGAGGTCATTCGTGACGAAACTGGCGTTAATGACGTAGTGAAGTTTATAAGAACAAGAAGACGAGCTTGGAATGATTACGTTTCTAGAGATAGTGACGACAGAATTATCCGAATAGCGAGGGACTATATACCATATGGAAAGCGCGCACCTGGAAGACCACCAAAGAGATGGCGCGAAAGCTGGATCTTGACATCAGCGGAAGGACAATAACATTTCGTCATTTTGAATTTTAATAATACTTTGTAATTTATAACTATACAATTGTGTGAAGAAACACCGGTGAAAACCTAAAATTAAAGAAGAAGAAGAAGCATTCTGCATTGAAATATTTAAGAAACTGTTGACGAACGTTCTCCGCTTTACATGTTAGCGGGTTGTAGAATATATCCGAACCAGAAGATGCTAAAGTAGTAAGTGCACTGGGGTAACAGCTAGAAGGCAGGAGGTGATTGATCTAACCCTATCAAACTCAAAACTTGGGTGGTCAATCAAGAACTGGAGAGTCCTTGCCGAAGATTCGTGCTCGGACCACAGGTACATTGAGTTTCAGTGTGGCAAGGAGGCACAAATGCCATTGTACTCTAGAAACCCCAGAAAAACAGACTGGCAGAAGTGTAGGGAGGCATTGCGGGACCTTGACGTTACGCCACCAAGACTTTGAAAAGAAGAGGCCATTGAGGCGGCTGTTGAAAAACTCAACGCTGCCCTAACCGAATGCTTTGAGTCAGCCTGTCCAATTCGACCTCTCCCTAACCGGACTCCCGTTCCTTGGTGGAATAAAGAGCTCCAGATGTTGAGGCGTGAGTCGAGAAAACTTCTAAACCGGGCCCCCAAGACTAACCTTACTAAGGACTGGGAGCGATACCGTGATGTTCAGAAGAACTGCAAGAGGCTTATTCAGGAATCGAAAAGAGCCTCATATAGGGAATTTTGCAGCGGTATTGAATCTTTGAGTGACACGGCGGAATTGGTTAGGATCCTGCAAAGCTGGGGTCACTTAGGAAATCTGATGGCTCCTTCACGGAGCGGCAAAGTGAGACACTCAGCTTATTGATGGAATCTCACTTTCCTGGTAATCAGATAAGCGTCAGCCGTCAAAAGCCCTTATTGATAGAGACAGTTGTCAGAGCTGTTACACCTTCTCGGCATGACTGATTCGTTGCCAGATCTGTGGTGAATGAGACCGCCATTCGATTTGCCATCAAATCTTTTGGGGGCTATAAGTCGCCCGGACCAGATGGCATATATCCTACCATGCTGAATGAAGGCGCAGAGTCCGTGACATCAGCCCTGAAGAAAATCTTCTCGGCATGCCTGGCACTGGCCTACATACCACGCTCTTGGAGGATGGTGAGGGTCGCTTTCATCCCAAAGGTTGGAAGAGACGACTACACCAGCCCCAAAAGCTTAAGACCTATCAGCATGACCTCTTTCATGCTGAAAAGTCTCGAACGACTGGTGGAACTGCGCATACGTCAGAAGTCGGTGAATGCTCACCCTCTGTCTCCATTTCAGCATGCCTATCAGAATGGAAAATCCTGCGAGTCGGCACTGCAAAACCCTTTTGATAGGGTAGAGCTGGCCATCAACAGGAGGGACTACGCTATGGGAATCTTCTTAGACATAGAGGGGGCGTTTGATAATGCCACTTTCCAAGAAGAGGCCGTGAAGGCCATCTGCAGACTGAAATACAATGGGAACTGGTACGGCCCCTGTCCGGCATTGGAACACAGAGAAGGCATGGATGTCGATCCAACGATTCTCTCCATGCCCCTTGACTCCATGCCAGCAAGAGTCGTACTTGAAAAGAGATACAGTGTAGTGCTACCAAAGGCTCAGTTGTGGGAAGACTCAGAAAATGAGTCCGGCAAACACTGTTTTCGCATTTTTACGGATGGCTCCAGGACAGCGGGACAAAACTGCACTTTGCTCTTGGAATGCATGCATCTGTGTTTCAAGCGGAGGTGTATGCAGTTAAAGAAGCGATGAACTTTGTTGTGGAAAAGCGATGGAGAGGCAGATCTATATGTGTCTGCAGCGACAGCCAAGCTGCGCTTATGGCCTTAGACAGCCTTCCAACCACATCAGGGGTAGTCAAGTCCTGTAAATCCAGGCTGAACTATGTCAGTAGACATAATAGCCTAATGCTAACATGGGTCCCGGGACACGTGGGTATCGCGGGTAACGAGACCTCTGACTCCTTAGCTAAGATGGGCTCTGGGCCAAAGAAGTTGGCGTTTTGCCATTCCGTTCTGCGGCCATCACAGCCACGGTTAGCAAATGGGTAACTACCACACACAAGCGAGCTTGGCAGGCTGAGAGCGGCTGCCGATGGACTAAACTGATGTTACCTGTCATTTCCAATCGACTGTCGCAAACCCTTCTGTCATTAAGCAGAGGGGAGTGTAGACGGCTGGTTGGACTGATGACCGGGTACTTTCTGTGGGCAAAGCACATGGAAAGGTTAGGCAACTCAGACAGTGTACTCTGGCCAGCTTGTGAAGAGGAGGATGAGACGGCGGACCACTTCCTGTGTGCCTTTGCTCGAATCAGGTTTGAGGTCTTTGGCACTGATGTTTTAAGAAGCGACCATCTTGGCTCCTTGGCACCACAAGATCTACTCAGATTTCTTCGGAGATGGGGTAGATTTAAAGAAAATTAAAAGCGAATCCAAGTGTAGTAAAATGGACTTAATTAATGTCTGAGTGCTGCACTTGCTAGTTGTCCCGACAAAAAAAAAAAAAAAAAACAAAAAAAAAGTGCACTGGGAAACATTTCGTTCAGCGGAGAAGGACGGCCGCGGAAGAGAGAGGGGAATTTGCCTCCCTTACTGGTGACACGCTTTGCGCTTCTTACTCGTATTTCCAATCTTAACCCTAGAACACACACCCAGAAAATACCACGTAAACACACACCCGGGATACGTTTGTACCCGGGACCTTATTTTGCGGTTTTTTTAATGCTTATTCAGCCGATTTCTATGATTTTTTTTTTTTGAAATGTATATTTTAATATATAACAAGTATTTTGTCTTTTGTTTCATTCGAAGATTCCTACTGGTTCCAGCGATATGGGCAAATAAAGTCAGGACATGCAACAGTGGATTTTTGTTTTTGTTGTTGTCCTGATAAATGCAAAACAAAATAATATAATTTATAATAATATACTTGTAGAGTAACAACGAATACACATTTTGGTTTTTATTTCATTGAAATATTCTACCTGGTTCAAAAGATATGTGCAAAAAGGTCGAGCAAGGTATGGGTACGTAGGTAGCAAATACACTGGTATAACTGGTTTTTGTATTTTATATGCACCTGCAAGGGTTGTTTTCACACGAGGTGTTCTTATAAATGCTGCCTGTTGATATTTTCATTATTGTTTTGGTGCTCAAAAGTGTAAGAAGTGAAAATATAAGTGAAAATAAATATAACTGAAACTATAAATAACTGGATACGAAATGACTTCAAGAAGAAACGAATATTTATCAAGTGCAGCATATAGAAGGTAAAAAATGTAAAATAAGCAACAATGTAAACATATACTAATTTTTTTTATTATGCAGGCTAACTGAGGAACAGCGAGAATCATATATACAATCTTTATTTGATGAAATTTGTGACGATGATGCTCCCTATGACTTTGACTCAGAAGATGAAGAAGAAATTCAATTCAATTACATTGAAATTGCTGATGACGATGCTGAAGTTTCGCAAAGTGCCGCAGAAGTATTACCTGATTATGCGGACTATGAGGATGATGAAGAAGACGATGAAGAAGAAGTAGAAGAAAATAATGAATTACCTGCTAGTGGCGAAAAATTTGTTGCTCGTGATGGTACTGAGTGGTTGAAAGAACCAAATGTAAGTCGTCAGGTACTCAGACAAAATATTATAAGAGAACGTTCTGGACCAGCTAGATGCACTGAAATGTTGTCAATAGAGCAAACATTCAAATGTTTCATGAACGTTGAAATGGCTGATATAATTATGCGCCACACAAATAAGTTAGCAAAAGAAACTTATAATGCTTACAACAATGCGCATCCAAACACAACTCCTAAGTCATGGACGCCTGTGTCAATAACAGAGCTGTATGCATTTTTTGGCACACTTATTATGGAGCGTCAAAAACTATCCTTTATATCGCGCCACAATGGGAGTCAACCGTTTCTGTTCGATATTGCGGTTCCTAAGATTTGACGATAAAAACACTCGTGCAACACGCTTACTAACTGATAAAGCAGCACCGATCAGTGAGTTGTGGACGATGATGAACAATAATCTTGCTGCACATTACAAGCCCAGCTCATGCTTGACGATTGATGAACAATTATTTTCTTACCGTGGACGCACACGTCAAAACCTGCTAAATATGGTGTCAAGGTTTGGTGGATTTGCGATGCCACAAATGCATATCCACTGCATGGACAAATATATACTGGCCAAGCAGAAACTGGTAGGGAAACGAACCAAGGCGAACGAGTGGTGAAGGTTTTGTCTGCCAAATACCAAGGAAGTGGCCGAAACATTACAATGGACAATTTTTTTACGACCTTGCCAGTTGCAGAACTGCTTCTCACCTGGAAACTCACGATCGTTGGAACTTTGCGCAAAAACAAATCATATATTCCTCAAGAAATGAAGCAGAACAAAAACAGGACAATTGGTTCAACGACATTTGGCTTCAAAAATAATGTGACAATGTGCTCTTACGTTCCCAAAAAAAATAAAGCAGTAATTTTGCTTTCGACCATGCATAATGATGCTGAAATAGCTGACAGTGGGAAACCTGAAATAATTGAATATTATAATCTTATCAAAGGTGGTGTTGATCGAATGGGCCAAATGTTTGCGGAATATCCAACACAAAGACAAACAAAACGATGGCCACTAGCGATGTTCTTCAACATGTTGGACATTACAGCTCTTGCAGCCTACATTGTCTACGATTTGAATAACCCTATGTTGCCTTGGAGAACAAACAACAAGCGTAAGCAGATCCTGCGCAGCTTGGCTGAAGCATTGTGTATGCCCATTATTGAAGCCAGAGCCATAAATCGTCAAGTGACGCGAAATTTTTCGACTAAAATTGCTATTGAAGCATATTTCAACCGACCGCTGGAATCAATGGTGTCAACAGCAGCATCAACATCTGCCGCAGCGCGCACGCCAAAACCTGTGTCCGGATCTTGCTATTTATGTTACGCACAAGAGAAAAAACGCCGTAGAAAAACCAGAAAGCTGTGCGCCAAATGTAAGAAGCCAATGTGTCTTGAACATTCGGTCACATAACAAATTGCTCTATTTGCCATGATTTTTCTTAGATATAAGATGCATTTTTATAATTTTTATAATAAAAGTCAATAATATAATGTGTGAAATGAATATTTTTAATTTTTCAAATAAAAAAATAATATAAAAAATGTTTTTTTTTTTGATTATTATGAGGATTTTTACTATTGGGGTACAAACGTATCCCGGGTGTGTGTTTACGTATATAATGTGTTTGGAAGGCTGTAGCTCCTGAACCAATGGTCCGATCTGGTTCAAATGGTTCTGGTTGAATTTGAACTCAAAACTAAATAATTTTCCTAGATCCGAAGTTAGCGGTATAGAGGTATAGCGGTTCAAAAGTTACAACACTTCAAAGTTGAAGTGGATACATTTGTACCCGGGTGTGTGTTCTAGGGTTAAAGCAATTTTTGATAGTTTCTTCATTCGTTTTCTTCTTTTGTGGGAGAAAGTTCTGAGTTCTGTGTTGATTTTCAACCGATGTATATAGGTATATATAGTACACATATGTAAATAAAAATATTTCTTATTTAACCAGTCTTCATTGAAATATTTGAGAAACTGTTGACGAACGTTCACCGCTTTACATGTTAGCGGGTAGTAGAATAAATCCGAACCAGAAGATGCTAGTAAACGTCAAAATGTTGCCGAAAACAATTTTCCCCGCGTAGAGAAATTTAATGTATAGAGAAGTATCAATGACAGGAACGTATGGAATTTTGATGGGTACTCGTTTCGCGAAGACTAATCGTTACACACACATTTTTCACCAAAAGTTAACAGTAAGGGACTAAATTATGTAAATTTAGCAGCAGTCGATAAGAATTTGTTGGTGATTAGAAGCAAAGAATGTTAGTTAGGTAACTTATTAATATGACCTATGTATTTGAATTTTTTTCAAATCATCCAAAATTATATATTTTATGTGTCTATATTGTATCTATTAAATCATACTATGTCTGTCTAAGGTGCTCCTTATACCTTTGTTGAATTCACTTCAACCAAATCAAAATTCTCTATAGAAAACGCTTCATTACCAGGCACACAGGAAGATGGCATATGCAAATTTAAATATGAGTTTATATGCGCATAAACATATATATGCTGTGTGTATGTACATATGTATGTATGTGAACTTGCCACAGCAAAAAATATTAAGGTGAAATTTCTGAAGAAATCCAGCGCGCATTAATAGGCACAGCATTGTATGTACAGTAACCTTCAAATACTCTGATTTCAGAATAAGTTTCTAACCTTGTAGATACATATATGCATATCGTTTTGTGCACTTTTTATCAATTGAAGAACTACATACATAAAGTAACATACTAATTAACTATTTACCTACTATCAGAGAACATAATATTATTGTTTCGAAATTTACTTCTAGTATTGAAATGTCCGACACAGAACTTTTTTATAAGCTACTTATGTAATTTTCTGCAACTTACTGCATGCTCATGCCCGCACTTGACGCACAGCAGCTGCGGTTGTCGAGCATTTAGAAAAACATATTTACATACATATATTGCATACATATGTACGGAGCCGCGAGCACACGAGTTGACAAAAATTCAAGATTTATCAAATATTGGCAATTAATTCAAAGCGAAATATTCCAATATTGACTATTTTCGAATGGTCGAGAATATTGGCATATGGGCGGCTCGTTTATGAATGAAAGTACTTTGCTCTTAGAACTATAAGTTCGAATTTATCAATGAATTTTTTGATGATGAGTTTTTGTTGTACAGTACAATAGTTGAAACTGTTTAGCGACGCAGCGACTATTTCAGACTGTTCAGCACTATGGCAACTAGAATGATGGCCTCTACGGGTGGGCCATGTAAAATTTGCTTTTTGAATCGGTTATAAAAAAAAATCTAATCAATATTTTAATGAATGAAAAATAATATCGTTCAAATGACTGCCACGACTGGCTTTACAGTAGGCCATTCGATCAACCCAATTTTTAAGCACATTTTCGAGTTTTTGGGCTCCGATTTCATGAATGGCAACTTCGATTTCGTGTTTTAAAGCATCAATCGTCTCTGGATGGTTCGCATAGCATTTGTCCTTAACGGCTCCCCACAAAAAATAGTCCAACGGGCTTAAATCACAGCTACGAGGCGGCCAATTGATATCGGAATTCAAAAACGGTAGCCAAAAGTTGGAGTGTTACTTTAGCAGTGTGACAAGTTACACCGTCCTGTTGAAACCAAATGTCGTCCATGTCATCCTCTTCAATTTTCGGAAACAAAAACTCGCTCGCCATTTACTGTAACCGCGAGTGGTAGGACGACTCACCACTTCTGAAATTAGTTTTCAATATTTCCCAATTTTGTTCAAGCGTATAGCGTCCCATTTCGCAAATGTCAAACCTTTAAGTAAATTATGAACACATTTCATATGTTCTTTGTGTTACCATTCCCAAAAAAATAGGTGGTTCAAAAAGCAAACGTTATATGACCCACCCGTATGTACACGCATATGTGTAAGCATTGTTTTCTGTAAGTTCAGAACACAAATATGTATGTACGAACATAGGCTAGGGCATAAAGTGTGCATACTCACATACAAATATGTACACGCATATGCAAAATATAGGTAATTGTTTGAGCATTTGTTAGGCAAGAATTGGATCATTTGGGTATTTACTCCCTAATTATTGCATGTAAATATGATAAGGCGATGGGTCGTGACATAGGTCATGGTTGCTGTATGGTTGCGTATGCACATGAGTACTTTTGCACAAACATAACTAACATAATATATTTACATATTGATATACATATTTATCAATATACCAAAACTCTTGTATGTTCTATGAATTCTTGTCTAAAATTAATTTCGACTCGAAGAATTAGTAAGCATTTTCATCAAATTTGTTAGGAGTTTTAAATTTAATAAAACGCGAACAACAAAATGTGAAGTCGTTTTATAATGTATTTTGTTTAAATTCTATTTTTTAAATTAAATCAATAAACATTAAAGTTACTTTGATTTCAAATGTTGGCGCATATAATTCAAATATATGTATCCTTTGATTCTACATTTAAATTTGTTTGAAAATATATATTGAATAAAATTACGTTTATCAAGGGAACATAAAAATGCACAAACAAATTCCTTGCAAAGTGCCATCAGCATTCGTCAATTTGATATCATACAAAAACCAAAAACTGAGCAGAGCCAATGTACTTGTACATAATTCACTGTAATCAGCTCTGTTAAACTCCGCTGTCGAGTTGAGCGAGGTGAAAAAGTCTTCGCGGCATCACTTCATTTTTGACAATTCATACTATTCGTAGCTCGTGAAACTTCTCTGAACATTAACGTTCTCTGGCCGGTGTGACCGCCAATGAAATATGCAAAGAGAATTTCCAGTTTCTCCCTTCCACATGTCTCCGTGTGCAAATCAGCACTATGGTTTGCGAAGCGATCTGCTGCGTGTGTCTGACCCGAAGTTCACTTTTTCTCATATCTTTTGAAATTTTAAAGTGTGCACATTAACGGAAAAATGACAACATTAAGCAGTCCTACACCCAAATTCATCGCATTTTTTTCCTCTTATTTTCGTTCCCTCTTTTCATGCACAAGTAAATACCATACATTATAAACATTTTTTTTCCGCGTTACATGTTTACTCATAGACGATAAGCGTGAAACTAAAATTATCAACAAATCCTCAAACGCAAAATGAGTTTCAACCGATTGTTTGGATTTGTTTTCCGTCTGTGTCCAGCTTAATCGAAATGCAAGGCAAACTACTAATACAATAACAATTATAATAAAAAAGTCCAAATAACTTTACTTTCCTTAAAACATTCAAATTTTCCGATTGCAGATTGATGTCCTCATATTCAATATATTCAATTATTTCATAATTGTTAACTCTATTGTTTGTTACATAGTTCCATATTTTAAAATCAACATTTTCGTAAATTTAGACTTTATTAAAGACTTTTTATCTACTTTATGCTTTGCTGAAATTAAAATTGCTCTTTTATTTTTTCTACGTCATTATTTCGTTTTTTTTTTACATTTAAATAAAATGTCGGACAAACAGGAAGTTTCATTCCCGTGTTTACAAAAATTATTTGTAAGCTCTTTTTTACAATTTGGGACATTCAAAAACTTCTTTCCCTTCTTGGCAGTATTTTTGCTTAAAATTAATTTTCCATCATTTGGAGCTATTGCTCTTACATCAAAAAATTTAGAGTTATTTCTTATTTTCGGATATTTTGTGTAAATAACAATTATGTCAGTGCTTTGCAAAATCTTAAACTCGGACACGTCCATAAGGTCTGTTGTTGTCATTTTTGAATGTTCATGTCCAAATTTCTAATTTCATCAAGGAGTAAAATTTTGGGGTTTCAAATTCTTATTTTTCCTAAAGTTAAAGTTTGTTTTAATTTTGCAGTTCATTTTAAATAAAACTGTTTCTCTTTTTAAAAATCAATCTGGGATGTGAATCTGCATTAACATTCTTTAATGTGTCTGTTAAGCATGTAATTGCTTTAAATATTTCTGAATTTATCGTAAATTTTTTATTATTATATATATATATATTATATAATTGGCGCGTACACCCTTTTTGGGTGTTTGGCCGAGCTCCTCCTCCAATTTTTGGTCTGCGTCTTGATGTTGTTCCACAAATGGAGGGACCTACAGTTTTAAGCCGACTCCGAGCGGCAGATATTTTTATGAGGAGCTTTTTCATGGCAGAAATACACTCGAGGGTTTGCCATTGCCTGCCGAGGGGCGACCGATATTAGAAAAATGTTTTTCTTAATTTTGGTGTTTCACCGAGATTCGAACCTACGTTCTCTCTGTGAATTCCGAATAGTAGTCACGCACCAACCCATTCGGCTACGGCGGCCGTATTGCTTTCAACTAATTCATACAATTTATTATAATAAGGTCGTGATGGTCAGGTGTTCTGTCTATCCATTTTCACATTTACCCTAATTCATTTATTTGCCTTTTTGACGTTTTCATTGTAACTGCCCCAGTAATGTTTCTGTTAGTTCTACTTACATAGTGCCCATTTACACGAGGAGACATCTGGAAGGGAAACATTTTGTTCGGGGGTGAAGGACGGCCGCGGAAGAGAGAAGGGAATTTGTCTCCTGTACTGGCGACACGCTTTGCTGTTCTTATTCGTATTTCCAATCTTAAAGCAATTTTTGACAGTTGCTTCATTTGTTTTCTTCTTTTGTGGGAGAAGGTTCTGAGTTATGTGTTGGTTTTCAAGCAAACGGAAGATAACAAAGATGACAAACATCCGAACACTGCTTGGGAAATGCACGATTATTTTAGTAAAGTAGGTATAATTTAAAATATATTATGGAGCATGTTTATGTTGAATTCTAATTTTCCCCGCATTTCTAGATACTCAAGTTAATTTTAAGTTAATTATATATGTATGAAGTATTTTTAATTTAATTTTTTTCATTCAAGTACAACAATTTATAAATATATTTAAATAAAAAAACAACAAATTATTTATTATTTAACCAGTTTGCATTTTTCATTCATATATTTAAGAAATTGTTGACGAACGTTTTCCGCTTTACATGTAAGCGCGTGCGAAAATACATCCGAACCAGACGATGCTAAAGCATTAAATGTCAAAATGTTGCCGAAAACAATTTTGCCCGTGTGGCCGCGAATGAGACATGAAAAGAGAATTTCCAGTGTCTCCCTTCCAGATGTCTCCTCGTGTAAATCGGGTCATAGTAGAGTCCACACTAAAATTTTGCTCTTCTTGTGTTTCCTGATTATAAGTTTACTACCCTAAATTTTTGAAAAAATGAATGCTCATCTCATCTGTCAATTTCCATAGGTATGTTAAATTTGTCACGTGAAGAAGGTTTCTGTCATCGTCATACAAAGCGACGTCACTGTCCTCTATAAAAACATAGTCCTCCCTACTATAGTCAACAACATCCGCTTCCGAATATTCAAACAGTAGTGTCCACAGTGTTTCGATTTCGATTATGATCGAGTGAACGCTTTCTACTTGGCCATTTCTGACTGAATACTTTGTATCACAGAAATATATTTCAATGTTCATTCTTTGAGCGAAAGCCTTAAATTGTACGGAAGCAAATCTAATGCTATCCTCTTGACATCAGGGAAGCCCTGTAGTGCTTCTAAAACTTTTTCAATATCTTCAATATGTTCGACTACTAAATTATGTGTTTGTTCGATGATATTACCTTGATAATCTCTGTTACATACATCCGTTGGAAAATTTTGCGAATACAAAAATTTATTGGAAAAGTTTCTTTCTCTCATACAAATCTTCGACCATGCAATGAATATGTACAAGTTCCTATGTTTGGTTTGATGAATTCCTCAATCAAATGTCTCATGTTATTAAAATATTCAGATAAATTATTAAAACATTCCTTCGAAAGTGCATCAGCAACGACATTTGTCCTTCTTGGCTTATATGTATGATATATTATTTTAGGGGCGTACTCCTCGATAACTGCATTCTGGCTTCATTTTAGCGTTGGGATTTCTTAACGATACTGCAAAAGTCAACGGTTGATGATCGGTGTGGATTTCTAAATCAGAGACTCCATACAAATAATTTTTTAAATTTTTTAATGCCTACTACATAATTACTTAAAGTTCGTTTACATTAGTTGCATAATTTTATTCTGTTGAAATAAATGTTATAGGCTTATCCTCTTGGCTCAAAACTCCACCAATTATATTATTTGCCGTTAAAGTAAATTTCTTGTTGAAATCTGATTGCACTAGCTCAACTTGATTAATAACTAAAGATTTTAATTTTTGCACCTCCAAACAGGTGCATCAAAATTTTTTCTTATTTCCGCTTCGATATCAGTCCTAATGTGCATTGAGAAAAAGAGCAGAAAAACACATGTATATACTACTTATATACTTAGGCCGTAAATTCTGTGAAAAATTTTACAATGAATACGGCGAGAACAAATTCACAGAAAAGGGTCCGTTTGTTTTGCTTTTGTTCCTATACACTGTCAACTCATAAATTATACTCAGTTTCGATGCAAATTTCGCTTGTTAATAATGGAGTGGGGAGGTAAGGAAAATCGCAGTGCAGTGATTGCGTTACATACCTGTGGTAAAAGTGCAAGTGAGATTTACGAGTTGCTGAAAAAACCTAATATTTCGAGAATGTTTGTTTATCGCACGATCAATCGTTTTTCCCAAACATCTGTAGTGACTGATAGAAAAAGAAGTAGTAGTGCTCGCGTGACTCGGACCAGTGCAGCCAAAAAAACCGTTCGAGAAATAATTCGCAGAAATCCGCTTAGAAACCAGAACATCATGTTGAGGAAATGAATGTATCGATCAGATCCATGTCAAGGCTAATTAGAGATGTTTTCCACATGAAAGTCTTCCGTCGCTCAACTGGTCATCTTTTGGCAAGGCGCCCGAAGAAAATTAGACTCAACAGATGCAAACAGCTTCTTCGTTGGCACGCGAGCAACAGCATTGAAAATATTCTTTCCATAGATAGGAAAATTTTCACTGTTAAAGAAGGTTTTAATAAGTAAAATAACAGAATCTAGCAAGTGTTCAGTGTGGCCACCATCCAGCCTCCGTAATGGTTTGGTGGGGGGTGTCTTGTAAAGGCGTTACATCTCTTCATTGCTCCCAAAAAGGGATTAAGGCCGGGGCAAAAGTATACCAGGAGGATGTCTTAGAAGTTGTGGTGAAGCAGTTGAGTAGTCTCTGCCTTCAATGAAGAGAGTTGGATCTTCCAGCAGGATTCCGCTTCAAAGCCGCACAATGGTGGCCGTCTAGAAGTCCAGATCCAAAGCCATTGGCCTACAGCTTGTGGTCAAAATGGCCTGTCATTACAAAATTTTTATTAATTCAAATCTACAACGGACTTAATTTGTAATAGAACTTACGGCAGGATTAAGTACATGTAGCCGCAAAGTTAGAAACTTACTCTGAAACAGGAGTGCGACTTATTTGGATGTTACTCTACATACCTCCAGCCTGCGAATGAAACCGAAAAGGGCAAACATTTAATATTGAAGAATTGCTGAAGCTTCTATGACTTATATTAATTTTTTCTATTGTAAAATTATTTATTTATTCATTAATATCTGTTTTGTCCCCTTCAAAGTAATTCCCATGAGATATTATGCATCTGTGCCAACCGTTTTTCCAATCTTCGCAGCACTTCAAAAAATCATTTATTTATCTTGTTCAGCTCCTCCTTCGATGGCGTATTTATCTCGTCAATCGTAGCGTAGCATCGTCCTTTCATGAGCCTCTTCAGTTTCGGGAACGAAAAAAAGTCACAGGGGGCCAGATCTGGGTAATACGGAGGCTGTGGCATCATTAGTGTGTTGTTTTTGGCCAAAAAGTCGCGCACAAACAACGATGTGTGAGCAGGGGCGTAATCGTGATGCAAGAGCCAATTTTCGTTCTTTCACAAATCCGGGCGTTTCTGGCTGATTGCTTCGCGCAAATTGCAGGTTATATTCCTTATTGACCGTTTTACTCTGTGGCAAAAACTCATGATGCATAACGCTTCTACAATCGAAGAAAACATTCGACCGAACATTCGGTGTTGGTTCGTGCGGCAACTTCAATTGAGATGATTGAGTTTTGGTTTCCCCGTCATAACCATAAACCCAGGATTCGTCTCCAGTTATGACCTTCTGGAGCAAATTTGGGTCCTCGCGGACAGAGTCCAATATCTCATTAGCAATGTTCATGCGATCGATGCTGGTTTTCGTCGAAATTGCGCAGTTTGGGTACGAATTTCGCGGCGACCCGTCTCATACCCTAATCTATGAAAAAAAAACCGAATGGCACGAGCCAATCGATATGTCTAGGTCCTCAGCAACTTCTCTAACGGCGATTCAACGATTGGCCAATACCATTTTTTTCACTTCATCAATTTTTTCGTCTGTTGTTGAAGTGCTCGGGCGTCCGGCCCGCTTTTCGTCATTCACATCTTCTCAGCCTTCTGAGAACATTTTGTACCGCCGATAACGTTGCTTTGGTCCAAAGTAGCTTCTCCGTATGACACAGTCAACATTCGGAATGCATCCGCGCACTTAATTTCGTTTTCCACACAAAATTTGGTGCAGATTCTTTGATCCATCTCTTTGAATAAGTAAAAATCGAAAACGAGCCGAAACACGTGCAAGCAAAGCAGCTGTCAACAATTAACTAAACATTCAAAACGGCCGCACTCGTCGGCATGAGTGAGAGACATGAGTACCAACATATAGCTATGTGTACGTACGTAACCAATACTATTGCCCCGCCACTTTTTCTCAATTAGCCAGTACGCCACATTCGAGATGGCATAGATTTCCGTAAGAAATACCGTGACCATCTGTCCTGTGGCATAGGAGTACTTAGTGTCTTCGTCTAAGTATGATACCATCCAGATCCGCTTCCATCACTGGTTTAGGATCCTTTGGTGTAGATAGTGTGCTGATATCCCGTTAATAGGTTCTCTGGACTTAACCATTGATCGCTATCTGGGATCAAAACATCATACTTCCTACCGAAACTAACGACAGGCACCAGATTGTCCACTGGCATGGAGAACAGTGTGCACCGCTCGGACAACTGGTGGTATATCTAACAGTGGCCAGTGCTTACTTCATTTCCCCAGATTCCGTTTAACTTGAGCCTGTACGCCGCAATTAAGGCGGCCTTTCGAATTTGAAGATCTAGAGGTTGCAAGTTCTGAATGGCATGTCTTGCCAAAGGTTCTTTTACACTGCCAGAAGACTTTTAATGTTCGAGGGAACTTCTGCTCGACGTGCTTCTTCCAAGTAAGTTTACTATCTAGGATTACTTCTAAACATTTAACCTCAGAAGACAGTTGCAGTGCTACCCCTTTCAATGTGGGTAGTAACAGGCCTTCCATATTGCGTTTCCTAGTAATGATTTGATAAGCATGTCCTAATGTGCTACTTCACCATACGTTCCAGACCCTTAAGCATAAACGATGTCAGACTTATAGGTCTGAAACTTTTTGGCAAAGCGTAGCTGTCCTTCCCTGGGTTTGGGACAAATACAACTTTCACCTAACGCCATAATTGTGGAACATAAGCGTGCACGGGACATGCCGTAAAGATTCTTTTCAAAGCCTTCATTAGTTGTTCTGCGCCCCGCTTGAGCATGATTGGGTAAATGCCATCGGATCCTGGGGACTTAAAGTTTTCAAATGACGAGAAGGCGAACTTTATCGTTTCCTCGTTAACTATCTGGGATGCAATAAACCAATCACGTCTGCTGGTATTTAAATTGGCATGATCAGATTGATCGATAGAGCTTTGACCAACAACATTCCTGGAGCCAGGAAGATGTGTTGAAAAGAGAACATTGTACACTTCTGATTTTGAGTCCGTATAAGTACCATCTGGTTTGAGCAGTGAGTCTAGCCTAGCCGTCCGGTCTCTTTGGAGGGCTTTGCATAACCTCGCTGAACTCGTCCGTTCCTTCAATTCACTGCAGAAGGTTCTATAAGAGTCCAATTTTGATGATCTAATTTTCTTTTTATAGTCCTTCCTCAGCTTTCGGTAGGCAGTCTAATCTCCTTCCAACTGAGTTTAAAGAGCTTTGTTAAAAAGTTTCCTGGAAGTTTTCCAGAGTTTCGAGAGTTCCGCGTTCCACCAAGGGACTGTCTTATCCTCTTTTCTCCTACGTTCTGGGCACACCTTATTATAACACTCGATCCAATTCGCCCCAATGAGTTTGTGGCTTCTTCAATCGCAGTTATTGTGCGGAGTTTGGGAACATCAAGGATTTCCTCTTTAGTGAGATCCTCATATCGTGTCCAATCCGCTTTTCGATGATTCTGGCCTGCTGGGGTCGAGATTGTCTCGGCCGCAAGCCTGAACTCTATAAAACGATGGTCCGACAGGGAATCTTTATCGAGTACATTCCATGTAGTGATATGATCTTATATTTTATCGTTAGATAATGTCATATCAATCACTTCCTGCCCTCTGCTGGTCCAAAAGTCGGACTGGTGCCAACGTTCTGTATGACCAAGCAAGATGACAGAATGAAGTCTATGAGTTTATGCCCCCTGAAGTTACATTTTGTGCTACCCCAGAGTGTGTTCTGTGAATTTGCGTCACATCCCACAATTAGACCCAATCCCATGCATTCAGCATATCTTACAACTTCCATAAACTCCCTCGTAAGGGGAGGGAGAATGGAGTCGCAAGGAAAATAGGCCGAGACGACAATTGTCTCTACTTCTTTCCCCTCTAATCGATACTTTATTTTGATTGCAACTAAGTCTTGACAGCAGAATTGTCTTAACAAAGTGCAATCAACCGCTTTCGGCATGATAATACACGTACGCGGACGGACCTCTCCCTCTTTATAAAGGATAAACCACCACCACAGTTTCTTGTATTAATATATTTAAGGTTAGTACTAACTGGAAATGGGTGAATGCAACAAAACTAGGGGTCTTTTCAGTCCATGTGTGACATATATAGTTCTCCTGTACATATCCGAATATGACAAAATTTGATAGTATTTTGAATTATTATTGTATAGCATAATATTATCCTATACCAGCAGCTAGTGTTTTAGTATGTAAGCGAAAGAATTATATACATTTAGTTTTTTCCCTTTAAATAAATGTGTAAATGTCATAAAACAAAATATTTTCCCCTTCGAAGAAACTGGGTTGTTTTCTCAATAACAAAAAATTTAATTAATGAAGTATAAACTATTTTGTTTTTATTTCTGTAGACCTGCATTAAATAACAAAAAATGACGCTCGGTGAAATACTCAATGGGAATGTGTCGGTCCTGACAAAGAATAGTGATATGAGCTTGGGACAAACCATTGGTATACAAAAACAGAACAATCAGCATCAAACAGATGAAATGGCAGTGGCCTCAACAAACGAGAAAAATACCAATATAATTAGAAATACAACAGCAGTAGCATCAAAGCAGGTTAGTAACCTTTTCAAGGACATTCTCTAGGTGTCATAATTCTACGCTTCTCCTATTTTGACAAATGGCAATAAAAAATGCTATCGGTAAGATGGGTACAAATTCAAATTCATCATCTCCGTGTTTTACTATCGTACTAGTCATGCTGCCGACAAAAATTATCAATGCAATGCATCTCCGCCGATTCTAACGGTACTTATTCTCGGCAATTCGTAGAAAGGCGAGTTTCAAGAGTGTACGCTCATCATTTGCGGATGCACTATTTGTGTTGTTAGGAAGATTTTTTGGTAATTAAAACCATTTTTTTTTTAATAATCGATTGGTTTATCGGTTTTCAATAGAATTTTGTGCAATGGAAGCAAAATTAAAAAGAATGGGCATTGGTGGGAGGAAAATCATAATAAAAATATGGAAAGAAGATCAAAACTAGGCGACAGATAAAAAGAACAACAGGCAGGCATGAGCATCAGTTCAGACAGTAATTGAAAACTAGGGAAATATCAGAATTATAAATAACTTCAAGGTCAATAGTAAGACGTCCTTTTAAATTAACAGAGAAGGAAAATTTATAATATTGTAGAAATATGCAGAGATTGCTGCTTTAAAATTGAACGATGAAATAAGGATAATTTCTAAAAATGTATTAGTACTTCAACTGTTAAAGTCTTAAGAAAAGCCTGATACTAGGTTATTGAATAAGTTTGGCGGTTCGATAAAAAACACAATTTTATGGTTTGGAATACACTTTATTATTCAGTATAGTCTCCCTGAACTTCAATGCACTTGGTCCAATGAGATTCCAATACATGAATGTCATCCCGGAAGTAAGAATATGGAAGTTGCGGCCCTTCTACATTAGGGAGTCTGTTATTTACAAATTTGCAGATACACCCTATTCTACATACGCCTTCACAGCTGTTATGTTCTGATCATTTGACGAAAAGCTTCTTCCACGCATGCATTTTTTGGTCTGAAAACAGATGGAAGGCGCTAGGCACCAAATCTGGTGAATGCGGTGCGTGCTCCAACAATTCGAACTTTATTTCATGGACTCTAGCCATTGTCAAAATACTCTTGTGACGCGGTGCTTTGTCCTGATAAAGAATATTTTTTCTTTAGCAAACTCGGCTTTTTTTCCATCAGCTTATTTGAAAGGTTACAATCAAATTCAGAATTTTATGTTTTGCCAGACTGCAAGTAATTTACAAAAAAATTCCTTTCGTATTCCAGAGAACTTATGCTAACACCTTCCTGACCAATTTCTGGACACGAACTCGTTTCTGAGCCGAAGAACCTCACACCATTCTTTAGCCCCTTGTTTCGATTTAGGATTATGGTGATAGACTCAAGTCTCATCCATAGTTATGATTCGACGCCCAAAATCCAATTTATCCTGTCGAAAACACCCCCTAAATGCAGGTGAGAAAGTCGCATTCGAATGTGTTTTTGTTCCATTGTTAGCGAATGCGGCAGCCATTGCACACGCAGCTTTCTGAAACCCAATACTTCAGGCAAAATATTGCTTACACTGTCCAATGAGATGCTTAGGGCTTCTCCTAAACAGTGCCGGATTTACACAAAATGCCGCCCTGTGCACCATGAAGAATGCCGCCCTAATTTTTTAAATTTGTGTGTGCGTATTTGTATTGTAGTACAGAAAATCGTCGTTACACAATAAACAGGTGTAACAAAACAAATTTTGGGTAGTTTTATCCATCAATTAACAGACTATAGAATAATATTTGATATATTTCAACCTTTATTGTTGAGCAAAATTTTTATTGTTTAATTATAAATTAAGTGCCAAGAAAATGTAATAAATAGCATAAAATATAGTAGTGCATCTTAAAAAATAGAATCCAATTGAAACTATAGAACAGCATACTTGCTTAAACATATTATCAATCTTTATTAGATGAGCAAAAAAGAGGAATGATTGCTTTTATGAGATCAAGTTTTGACACATCACCTTAAATGCGAATACGTCTGACTTTTCGTACTGCAAACTGATGTATTAAATTGTCACAATTCAAGCGTTCAAGTAAATCAGACTCAATGCACAGTAGAGCCAGACTATTCAGACGGTTTTCAGACTTGTTGAACGCAAATGATTTTTTACTCTATTCAGACATGAAAATGAACATTCTGCACTGCAGTTTGTTGACGCTAATGTGTTAAATATTCGATATGCTATCTCCACATTTGGAACTTCAGTATATAACTCGTTCGTCCGCAGAAGAATCAGAAGATCAGATGGCTAGTTACGTTCTATTTTTCGTTCAGAACAGTACGCGTGAAAATGAATCATTTCGTCAGTGAATGAAATCTCAAGGTCTGAAGTATAAGCTTTTCTCAAATATTCCGATCTTTCACGAAGCTCTTTGAAATTCAAACCTCCAAAATTAGTAATCATTGAAAATTTCTCGTATAACCTTTCATACACATGTGGGCAAAAAGTAAGGTGAATTTGGTTGTAAAATGAAGAATCTTTATTTATAATCCCCTCTCGATGAAATACACTTATGCCAAGGATTTTTCCAATCCCCGAAACATGCCAAATAGTACATTTCCGGTATAGCCATCAGCACCTTCTTCGATTCAGCTTTTATCTCCTCAATCGACTCGAAACACATTCCCCGGAGTGGTCTCTTGAGTTTTGGGAATAGCCAGAAATCACACGGAGCCAAATCAGGCAAATACGGTGGTTGCGGAACGATATGCGTGGAATTTTTGGCGAAATGGTCACGAAGAACGAGTGCAGTGTGAGACGGTGCATTATCGTGATGCAAAAACCAAGAGTTGTTGACCCATAATTCTGGTCTTTTTAGACGAATTGCTTCACATAAACGACGCATAACGCTCAAATAATATTCCTTTTTAACAGTTTGGCCAGATGGAAGGAATTCATAGTGCACCACACCACGAAAATCGAAAAAAACTGTCATCATGACCTTTATTTTTGAACGACTTTGACGTGATCTTTTCGGTCTGGCCTCGGCTTTAGCACGATATTCGCTTGATTGGTCGGTTGTTTCAGGGTCGAAAGCATAAATCGATGGTCGTCCGGAGCGCTCCAAGTCTCGACCCTCTTTGAAGTCTTTGTACCACTTATAAACATTTTTCTGCGACATGGTCGAATCACCAAAAGCCTTCTGCAACATGCTAAACGTTTCCGCAGCCGAAATTTCATTCCGCAAACAAAATTTGATGGCACTTCTCTGCTCAATCAAATCAGACATTGTAAAAATCGAAAAATGCACTCTTGGTCGTTTGGTAAACACAAGCGTAAATATATTACTGATAATGACATTCGCATGAAAGTTGGCCCAGATGTTACTAACAGTGCTGCCAACTTATGAAAAAAATAGCTAGAGCGAAATTTTAATCCCGCGAAGTTTGACAAATAAATTCACCTTACTTTTTGCCCTCTTTGCCCTGCTTGGCTTGTCTTTCTCAATTCTGAATCAACGTTGTCTAGTATGATATTGAAGGTATTTACTCGAAAATTATCGCTTCCTGTCAATTGAACTTCCCCATCTCTTGATTCGTCAGCTTGTAACTTTCTTCTTCTTTTTCTCGAAACAGTCGTCTGATATTCTTGACTCTCTGACATGTCCAACGCTTCTTTTTCATAAACTTCAAATTGCATTCTTGTATCTGCTACTACTTTTATTAGTCCACGATAGTCATTAACTACATTAGTAATGTTGATTTCAACTTTCTGTAATCTTTTACTAACCGCGTGGAGTCGTGATAGTAAAAAATGCCAAAGAATGTGCATGAATGTTATCTCAAGTCTCTCTAATTGAATCCTCAGTACTCTAGCTTTTTGTCTCGTTATAGCATTCTCAGTTACATCTTGCGCCACATTTGCGCTAACCGGACTCTCTCCAACTTCGAAATATTTTTGTTATTGCGAATAAAATCAATTTGTATGCCCTAGAGAAGTCAATGAATAAAATCGCTCCTATGCCTGGCGGGTATTGTGGGCCACGTACACAATAGATAACGATTATTTCTGTGTGCACGATTAACTAACGTTCAGAAATAAACTTTTCTATTCTTACAATTATTTCTCGCATAGATGAATGTCTAAACTTTCACTAACTGTTGGAAACTAATCCGAGATCAGCTTCTTATTTTCTCCATAAGCGTTTTCCCTAAGGTGGCCCCTAATATCCGCCGCTCCTCGAGTATAATTTTTTTTTTTTTTCAGTATTCTTCTCCTAGTATTGCCGCCCTTCTAGAATCTGCCGCCCTGTGCGCAGGCACCGTTGGCACTTAGTGTAAATCCGCCACTGCTCCTAAATCTCTTTCAGTCACGTAATGATTTTCCAATACGACAACTTTTTTTTTCTACGATTTCTGGCGTTTAAATTCAGCAACTCATCTTTCTACTGCACAAATTGATGGCGAGAAGTCCTTATACACTTTCAACATTCGTTCATAAATTTCCTTTGCTTTTAAACCTTAAAACAATTGAAAATGGAATCACTTTACGGTTCTTGATTTTCTTCCATTGTGGAAAATACAAATACTGAGTAACACGTCGATACTAAATGACTTGTAATCAAAAAATGAATTGGGACATTGAAATGAAACTTCACATAGGTATGTTCATATGAAGAGTGTACCAACATAACAAAAAAAATGTTGGCTAGTAGTGGCCCTATCGAACCGCAAAACTTATTGAACAACCTGGTAAATAGACAAAGCGCTTTGCTTTCGCAAAATGAGCATAATCACAAAGCTTCTGAAAAGAGTTTATTTTCTGGATGAAATTCAGTTTTTTTGGTATCAAGGGAAGAAAAATTGTATGGAAATTTGGTACAAACTGGTAGGGGTGTGGTGATGGTGTGGGTGTGTATGTCAGCTAATGGCAGGGGGGAATTGCCCTTTATTGATTCAACAATGGATAAGTTTGCTTATGTGGATATTTTTATTTATTTATTTATTTATTGAAAAGAGTAATAATTATAAATAATTATTCCATTAAAAAAATAACAAGCAAGTAGTTGCTAAGGCCTTGGGCTATTGATTTAAACAGTTAACAATGTAGAAAAAGAAAAAATAAATAATTAATTGCATTATAAAGGGTGATTTTTTAAGAGCTATAGGAAAGTTTTTCAAAAAAACACTCGTAAAATTCAGAGAAATGCATGAAATTTTTATTTAAATCGATAGTACAGTCCATATAATTCAATGTTTGAAGATTATTTCATGCAAATGTTGACCGCTACTGCGCTTCAAATGGTCCATCCGCTTAGTCCAATTTTGGCTTACACTTTCCAATGTTTCGGCCGGTATCTCACATATAAATGTTTTAATTTTGTCTTCGAATGCGTTAATTGATGCAGGCTTGTCTGAATAGACATGAGCCTTAACATAGCCCAACAAAAAATAATCTAAGGACGTTATATCGCACGATCTGGGTGGCCAATTGACAGGTCCCGAACGTGAAATAAAATGTTCACCGAACTCGCCTCTCAAGAAGTCCATTGTTACGCGGGCTATGTGGCATGTGGCACCGTCTTGCTGAAACCACATGTCATGCAAGTCAAGCTCTTGCATTGTGGGCAAAAAAAGTTGGATATCTTTTCGTGGTAGCGCTCACCATTCACAGTGACGTTACGATTCGCAGCATCTTTGAAGAAGTACGTCCAATGATACCTCCAGCCCATAAACTGCACCAAACTGTGACCTTTTCTAGATACATTGGTAGCTCTTGCAATTCTTCTGGCTGATCTTCACTCAAATTCGACAATTCTTCTTATTTACGTACCCATTGATCCAAAAATGAGCTTCGTCGCTGAACACAATTTTTCGATAAAAAAAGGGGATCTTAAACTTTCGTGACAAAACGCGCATTTTTAATAAAATTCAATGATTTGCAAGCGTTGTTCGTTTGTAAGACGATTCATGCTTAAATTATAGACCAAACTGAAGATGTTTGACAGTGAAACAAAACACGAAACGTGCGTCAGCTGTTTAAACTAACTGGTTAAAAAGATAATAGCTAAAAAATCACCCAAGCGTGAAGGAAAGTTTTTCAAAAAAACACTCGTAAAATTCAGAAAAATGCATGAAGTTTTCATTTAAATCAATACTACAGTCCATATAATTTAATGTTTGAAGATTATTTCATGCAAATGTTGACCGCTACTGCGCTTCAAATGGTCCATCCGCTTTTTTTTTTTTGTTCTTTTTTTTGTCGGGACAACTAGCAAGTGCAGCACTCAAACATTAATTGAGTCCATTGTACTACACTTGGATTCCCTTTTAATTTTCTTTAAATCTACCCGATCTCCGAAGAAATCTGAGTAGATCTTGTGGTGCCAAGGAGCCAAGATGGTCGCTTCTTAACACATCAGTGCCAAAGACCTCAAACCTGATTCGGGCGAAGGCGGGGCAGACACACAGGAAGTGGTCCGCCGTCTCATCCTCCTCTTCACAAGCTGGGCAGAGTACACTGTCTGAGATGCCCAACCTTTCCATGTGTTTTGCCCACAGAAAGTGGCCCGTCATCAGTCCAACCAGCCGTCTACACTCCCCTCTGCTTAATGACAGAAGGGTTTGCGACAGTCGATCGGACATGACAGGTAACATCAGTTTTGTCCATCTGCAGCCTCTCTTAGCCTGCCAAGCTCGCTTGTGGGTAGTAGTTACCTATTTGCTAACCGTGGCCGTGATGGCCGCAGAGGGGAGTGGCAAAGCGGGCTCTGGGCCAAAGAAGTTGGCTTCAGAGTCCATCTTAGCTAAGGAGTCAGAGGTCTCGTTACCCGCGATACCCACGTGTCCCGGGACCCATGTTAGCATCAGGCTATTATGTCTGCCGACATAGTTCAGCCTGGATTTACAGGACTTCACTACCCCTGATGTAGTTTGAGGGCTGTCTAAGGCCATAAGCGCTGCTTGGCTGTCGCTGCAGACACATATAGATCTGCCTCTCCATCGTTTTTCCACAACAAAGTTCATCGCTTCTTGAACTGCATACACCTCCGCTTGAAACACAGATGCATGCATTCCAAGAGCAAAGTGCAGTTTTGTCCCGCTGGATTCCACGTAGACCCCAGAGCCGGAGCCATGCTCGGTCCTGGAGCCATCCGTAAAAATGCGAAAACAGTGTTTGATACCCACGTGTCCCGGGACCCATGTTAGCATCAGGCTATTATGTCTGCCGACATAGTTCAGCCTGGATTTACAGGACTTCACTACCCCTGATGTAGTTTGAGGGCTGTCTAAGGCCATAAGCGCTGCTTGGCTGTCGCTGCAGACACATATAGATCTGCCTCTCCATCGTTTTTCCACAACAAAGTTCATCGCTTCTTGAACTGCATACACCTCCGCTTGAAACACAGATGCATGCATTCCAAGAGCAAAGTGCAGTTTTGTCCCGCTGGATTCCACGTAGACCCCAGAGCCGGAGCCATGCTCGGTCCTGGAGCCATCCGTAAAAATGCGAAAACAGTGTTTGCCGGGCTCATTTTCTGAGTCTCCCCACAACTGAGCCTCTGGTAGCACTACACTGTATCTCTTTTCAAGTACGACTCTTGATGGCATTGAGTCAAGGGGCATGGAGAGAATCGTTGGATCGATGTCCATGCCTTCTCTGTGTTCCAATGCCGGACAAGGGCCGTACCAGTTCCCATTGTGTTTCAGTCTGCAGATGGCCTTCCAGGCCTCTCCTCGGATGAAAGCATCAAGTGGTGATAAACCAATCAGAGCATCTAGTGCCGGGCCTGAAGTAGTCGGAAAAGCTCCGGTGTAACAGATGGCCACAGTGCGTTGTAGTCTCGATAAGGTCCTCCTGACTCCCACTAGGGATAGTCTACTCATCCAGACCACTGATGCATAGGTGATAATGGGTCTTATCATAGCCGTGTAGATCCATAGGACCTTGCTAGGAGAGAGACCCCACGTTTTCCCAAAGACACCTTTGCACTGCCAGAAAGCTGTCAGCGCTTTGGATGCCTTTGTCTCAACGTGTGATTTCCATAGGAGCTTACTATCGAGGATTGCTCCTAGATATTTAATTTCCTTGGATAGCGGGATTGTGACTCCTTTTAGCCTTGGCAGAACGAGTCCGTCAAGCTTCCTCCTTCTGGTAAAGAGGACAATACCAGTCTTGGCGGGATTTGCCGACAGCCCGTTCGCACAGCACCAAGTGTCAATCCGATCCAGAGTTTTCTGCACTTTCCTGCAGATGTTCATAAGCGAAGAGCCTGTTACCAAACAAGCAACATCGTCCGCATCGTCATGCTTGTGCGTAGACTCCCGACTCGTTTAAGGTGGTGAGTAGAGGATCGATTACCATGCACCAGAGTAATGGAGACAGCACACCGCCTTGGGGGCAGCCTCTGTTAACCCCAGATGACACCTGCAGATCTTCCTCTGCTCGCACCGAAACGATTCTTTGGGCCAGCATCGAACGAATCCAATTTACTAGCACCCGGTCTACGCCGTGCCTACTAGCAGAGTTACACATACTATCAAAAGTGGTATTATCAAACGCACCCTCTGTGTCTAAAAAGATACCCATAGCGTAGTCCCTCCTGTCGATGGCCAGCTCTACCCTAGCAACAAGGTTTTGCAGTGCCGACTCGCAGGATTTTCCACTCTGATAGGCATGCTGAAATAGAGACAGAGGGTGAGCCTTCAGCGACTTCTGACGTGTGCGCAGTTCCACCAGTCGTTCGAGACTTTTCAGCATGAAAGAGGTCATGCTGATGGGTCTAAAGCTTTTGGGGCTGGTGTAGTCGTCTTTTCCAACCTTTGGGATGAAAGCGACCCTCACCATCCTCCAAGAGCGTGGTATGTAAGCCAGTGCCAGGCATGCCGAGAAGATTTTCTTCAGGGCTGCTGTCACGAACTCTGCACCCTCCTTCAGCATGGCAGGAAATATGCCATCTGGTCCGGGCGACTTGTAGTCGCCAAAAGATTTGATGGCAAATCGAATGGCGGCCTCATTCACCACAGATCTGGCAACGAACCAGTCATGCCGAGAAGGTGTAGCAGCTCTGACAACTGCCTCTATCAATAAGGGCTGTCGCCGGCTGATGCTTATCTGATTACCAGGAAAGTGAGACTCCATCAGCAAGCTGAGTGTCTCACTTTTCCGCTCCGTGAAGGAGCCATCAGATTTCCTAAGTGACCCCAGCGTTGCCGTTGGGTCCCTTTTCAGGATCCTAACCAATTTCGCCGTGTCACTCAGAGATTCAATACCGCTGCAGAATTCCCTAAATGAGGTTTTTTTCGATTCCCGAATAAGCCTGTTGTAGTTCTTCTGAACATCACGGTATCGCTCCCAGTCCTCTGCAAGGTTAGTCTTGAGGGCCCGCCTTAGAAGTTTTCTCGACTCACGCCTCAACATCTGGAGGTCTTTATTCCTCCAAGGAACGGGAGTCCGGTTAGGGAGAGGTCGAATTGGACAGGCTGACTCAAAACAATCAGTTTGGGCAGCGTTGAGTTTCTCAACAGCCGCCTCAATGGCCTGTTCTTTTCGAAGTCTTGGTGGCGTAACGTCAAGGTCCCGCAATGCCTCCCTACACTTCTGCCAGTCTGTTTTTCTGGGGTTTCTAGAGGGCAATGGCATTTGTGCCTCCTCGCCACACTGAAACTCAATGTACCTGTGGTCCGAGCACGAATCTTCGACAAGGACTCTCCAGTTCTTGATTGACCACCCAAGTTTTGAGTTTGATAGGGTTAGATCAATCACCTCCTGTCTTCTAGCCGTTACAAACGTTGGCTGTGAGCCGTTGTTTTGTATGTCTAGGCAGGAGGACGCGATAAATTCGAATAGTCGAGAGCCCCGTCCATTGCACTTGCTGCTGCCCCAGATTGTATGCTGGGCATTGGCATCGCAACATAGGATGAGGCCCAGACCGCGCCGCTCACAGAACCTCACGAGACTAGTGGCCTTCCCGGGTGGTGGCCCTTCCAGAGCATCGTAAGGAAAGTAAGCAGATGCAATCACAAACTTCGACCATCCGCGTCTACCTCTATAACACACCTCAGCCGCTACCAGGTCTTGGCAACAGAATTGCTCAAGACCCGTCGCAGTGAGATGGGATGATACTATAAGACCGGTCCTAGGTCTGCTAGAACTCCTGTCATATAATAACGTGGCCCCTTTCAACGCACTTAAGCCACAGAGACGGCCCCTAAAGACCCAGGGCTCTTGCACTGCTGTTATGTGGGGTAATGTGTGCAGCTGGGAAAGCCTTCTACTTAGTAGTGCAGTAGCGGCTTTGGAATGCTGCAAGTTCATTTGCGTCACCGTCAAGGGACGATAGCTACAGGAATCGTCCGAGTCACTCATTTGGGAAAGACATGGAAGCTGACCGTCCCAAAGAAGAGACTCAGACGGTTCCCGTACCGTGAGCCCATGACATCAACACTAGCCTCATCCACTCGCACCACAAGAGTAGCCCCTTCCGTCCCGTCCCGGTTTTAACTCTTGGTGTACGAGAGGACTCGCCAAAGCCTCGTGTTGATGCCCGGATTCTGGGCACGTAGACAGGATAGGACATCCGCCGTAGACAGGTCTGGATCCGGAATCCAGCAGATGGCCTTCCTGAGGGGTACACTCTCCTCGCTGTATACTGCGAAGCGAGTAGTCTTCATGGGGGGCACGTTATTGACCACGGTCCTGATCCGTTCGAAGTTGGCCAGAGACGCGCACGTCAACTTTATGGTGCCGTCCTTTGTCTCATAGCCCTTCGCGTTGGCTTCAAGATCGGAGGCAATAACCTGACGCATCAGTTAACTTTTGCAGTATTTGATTTCTGCATCCGTCAGCTGATGGTCAGGTCACAGCCACAGGTCGTGGGCCAGCAGCCATCTCGCTATAGGATGGCTTGCCCGCACCCTTCGATGTGCTTGGGAGCTCCCCATCCTCCACTGACGAAGATTTCGCCGGGCAGACAGCTTTGCTGGACATTTTGTCGAGGCACCGATAGGGACGTGGCTCAGCAGAACCTTTTCCCGCCACATTGACTGGCGCCAGGACCGCGCTCATACTTGGAGGGTCTTGGCTCGGCCATTGGTGGCAACCGCAGGGCAGGGAGGTTTACTGCTTTCAGCCACCGTCCTTCTCCGCTTACCTCGAGAGCGAGACAACTTGGGAGCGCCCGTGCCCAACTAGGATTCGGTAGACGGATTCGTGGGTGTCACTTCCGCTGACCGAGGTCTTTTGGAAGACACAGACGCAGAGGGGCCGGCAGAGCCACATGAGGATTTCTCCCGCATGAACCTTGCCCGCCGCATTCTTCTCTCCCTTCTTGCCACGTTCTTCGATTTCCCGGTTTCTCTGGGAGGTCGTGCAGCCACCGAGGAGACCTCACAACTCAGGCCCTCAGAAGCAGGGAAACGTTTCTCAGACTCTGAAGGAAATGAGATTGCGATAGCAACCCCCGTCTCATCTAGGATGCGCCCTCGCTCGTAGAGCTGAGAGACTTTGGTAAAAGATAATAAGATCCGAAAAAAGATTGATATTTAAGATTTTTGTAGGTGGAATATAACATGTAAAAATTTTAATTTTAAAACCTACATATACTTTTACAGTACAGTCTGAATATTAGAAGCTATTGGGTTAAATCTGTAAGGTGTTTTTTACAAACATAGCCACACCTTCTGTACATGCTTGGTTACTGGGGTTATTGCTGAAGTAACTATGGTATTTCTTTGGAGCGTGAGCTGTTTTACTATGTGGAATGTGTGTTTCTTGTAGGCAAAGTATTTCAGGAGAGTACTATTGGAAAATTAAATTAAGTTCAACATAGTTGTATAGAAAACTATTGGCAATCCATTGTATTTTCAGTAAGAGCGCTTCAACTTTTGAACTTTTTTGAATAAAACACAAACGGTTTGACTTTTTAACTAATTTTTTTTTATTATCGAGTTTGAACATATACATTTAAGTATGAAATTCGATTTCTTTTGCATGACCACCGCGTGCACGTTTTACGAAGTCCAACCGTTGAACCCACTCTTTTGCATAAATCGGCCGAAATTCCAGCAATTTCGCGTTCAATATTGGCTCTGAGCTCACAAATCGTCGCTGGCTTGTTACTGTAGACCAATGACTTCACATAACCCCAAAACGGGACGGCTTGTTAAATGGCCGTAATGCTCTTAAAGTAGCAGCAACAGAACGATTATTTTCATAATAATTTGCAAGTGTGTAGCGTTCCATGATGAAATGTATACTAATGAAGTTTACAAATGACAAGCGAAAAATAAAAAATATTGCGTCGTTCGCCCTCCCTATCGGAAAAAAGTTGAAGCGCACCTATTGAATAACCCTATACTATCTTCATGATTTATATATATATATATATATACATATATATATACATATATATATACATAATTGGCGCGTACACCCGTTTTGGGTGTTTGGCCAAGCTCCTCCTCCTATTTGTGGTGTGCGTCTTGATGTTGTTCCACAAATGGAGGGACCTACCGTTTCAAGCCGACTCCGAACGGCAGATATTTTTATGAGGAGCTTTTTCTCGGAGGTTTGCCATTGCCAGCCGAGGGGCAACCGCTATTAGAAAATTGTTTTTATTAATTTTGGTGTTTCACCGAGTTTTGAACCTACGTTCGCTCTGTGAATTCCGAATGGTAGTCACGCACCAACCCATTCGACTACGGTGGCCGCTTGATTTGTATATCTTATTCTGATCTGATTTATATCTCTTTGAAAGAGTTTGTTTCTAAAATAGTAGCTTGAGAAGAGTCAGGGTTAAGAGTAAGACTTAAAGAGTTTGAAAGAGAAGAGGTCAAGTCATGTGGAATCGAATAGCAATCTTTGTTGTGTTTGATTATCATCTCAGTTCATTTCTAGAGAGTTTTTGCTTGAAACGATAGTGCTTCGTTTCTTTGTTGTTTGTTGTGAAAGTATTTTAATTATTTGTAGGATTTTCGTCATTGTTATTGATGTTAATTTGACTTGATTTTGAGAAATTAGTTTGATTTGATTTTGAGTAATTAATATGGTTTGATTTGGTTGGTTGCTGATTGCTTTATTATATTGGAGAAAGGATTAGAGCTCTCGTTCGATTAAAAGGGAATTTGTTGTTTGCGTAGAGCTATGGCTTCGTGCATACTCGTAGTACATTTTTAATCGGTTTTAATTTTGATGATTTGCTTCATTTGGATGAATTTAGGGCGAACTTTGCTTGAGGATAAGTGAGCACCCGAGCAGTTTGCACAAGCGTGTGGGAGCATGACAAATCGCCGTTAGGGGGGAGTGATCAACCGACACATACAGGCGTTTTTATGCATGGTTTGAATGTATGGTCAAGTAGTTGACAACTTTTGCGCCGCATGGGATTAGGATAGAACTGTCTTACTTTTGTTGTATAGTATACCACGACAATTTCAATTTTTTCAGGCAAGTGGTAGAGATCAAAGGCTAATAGCATCACTCCAGAAGGTACGGATTTGCCGTCTACGAAAGAAACTTGTATACGGAAGTAACTGCCTGATCCTTTAAATTGTCAACTATTTCACATTTAGGGATGATATTTAAACACATTCCACATATATAGTGCCTTTAGTAGAATTAAGGTTGTTATGAAGTTCAAACTTAGCTGGGCAGCTACCAAGAAGAACTTTAGTTTGCAAAAATTTGTTTGCTAGATTCCTATTTTTTTACAAACAGAAGTAAATTTCCGTCTCTTAAATGTTTATAGTGTCAGGACTAACATTTTTAAATGCCTTGTGAACAGCAAAGCAAGAGTATTTGCCAGTATAATAGCCCTGTCTAGTGTACCGTATTTTACCCCAAATCTCTCGTCACAGGAGCAACTCATTGCAGCCAGTTTGCTCCAAATACTTCTCTTCCGGGCTGTCGTCGAACCCAACCCCGGACCTGAAGTATTCTACTGCTGCATTTGCCACAAACGGCTCCACCCGAACTCCACCTCGGTTAGGTGTAACCAGTGCATCGGGTGGTGCCATCTTAAGACCTGCTCAGGCCTTAAGACACACAGGGAGTGGTCCACAAGGTATGTGGCCACATGTTGCTCCCGCTCACAGGCGGCCCCCGCCTCCACGGCTACACTGCCCTCAGTGCCGGCACATCACATTGCCACCACTAACAACACCTTAACGGTCAGGAGCCCCCAAGAGCAACACAACTCCCTCTCCAACCCACAACCCTCCTGCTCCTACCCCAGTGCGGGGACATACCAGCAGCTCTTGGTCCCCCGCACAGTCTGCTCCGTGTGTCAGACCGTAGTTCCTCGGAACTTGACAACTGTTCAATGCAATTCTTGCAGTGTCTTGTGTCATTTTCGGAGGTGCTCCGGCCTGCACACCACCCGTGAGTGGACACGCGACTACGTTGCCACCTGCTGCAGAGCTCTGCACCGCAACCGCCCCCCGTGGCGCGGCCATCAGACAATATCAGGCCATTACCCATGTTGCGGAACGCACAGCAGGACCAACGCAGACAACATCACGCATCCCTCACCCCCCGAATTACGACGACACTCCCGCGAAGCTTTAAGCTTCTGCAACTGAACTGCAACGGACTCACGAGCAAGATTGACGAGATAGTCGACTTCATGAGTCGGTTCGGAATCAAGATAGCTGCGGTCCAGGAGGCAAAACTGCACGCTAGCTCCCCCCTGATTACCAGGGACGGCTACAACGTGCACCGAAAGGACCGCGAGCGAGACAACGGTGGTGGCCTAGCGTTCATAGTACACCATTCAGTGCAGTATCGTCTTATTGATGAAGGCATCGACCGCAGGGACAGCACCTCAGAACGTCAAGGTATAGCTGTCCGGTCAGGCGATGTCGAGCTCGAAATCTATAATATTTACATACCCCCTGTCACCTGTTGCCCGGCAGGATATCTCCCCGATATTGGTGCGCTCATCAGGGGAGAAAACCGATTGGTAGTAGGTGACTTCAACGCGCATCACGATCTTTGGCATTCAAGCCTGCCAAATGATCGTAGGGGACAGCTATTGGCAGAGCAGATAGACGATTCGACGTTCAGCACTGTAAACGACGACGCCCCCACTAGGGTAGTGGGCAATTGTAGCAGCTCGCCTGATATAACAATTGCTAGCACTGGCCTGATAAATAGCATAACCTCGCGACCTATGCTATCGCTTGCATCAGACCACTTGCCCATTATCATCTCGATCGAGAGACCTGCCGACTTCGTTTAGGCGGATCACCGGTCATACATCAACTTTAACAAAGCTGATTGGACCAGATTCGCGGAATTTACTGAGGACATCTTCGCAGCCCTACCCACTCCCACCGATTTGCGCGCAGGCGAACGCGCATTCCGCAAGGCGATCACAGCCGCCGTGGCTCACTTCATACCCGCTTGTCGGATCCGGGAATTACGTCCCAATTTCCCAGGCCGATCCCGGGGATCCTCGAATAAAGGATCTCAATTCGGAGATCCGGCAACTGGTCACCCTACATAAGCGGACCAAATGGGTAGAGAATCTGAAGTCCTGTAACTTCCCCTCTGGTGTGAGCAAGCTCTGTCCACCGTAAGGTTCCTGTCGAACCCGACGAAGCACAACGACAAGGTGGATATCACCTTCAACGGTCGTACTTCGTCGGTCCCGAAGAGATGCGCGAGCTATTTTAGCCGGCAATTTATACTGCATCCTCCGGTCGACAGATCCAAACGTTGTGCCACCAGACGGTTGCACAAACTGCCATACAATAGTGCACCGCTTGCTTTCACCAGTGACGAGGTTCAGGGGGCCATCAAACACATGAAACCATCCAAAGCCATTGGCCCCGATGGACTAAACATGCTGATGTTGAAAAAGCTGGGTCCATTGGGAGTAGAATATCTCACAAAGGTCTTCAACCTGTCCATGGCCACTCTCATCATAGTGATAAGTGGAAATTAGGGAGAGTGGTCCCACTACTGAAGCCTGGGAAACCCGCCAACCAAGGGGAGTCTTATCGTCCGATAACTCTCCTTTCCCCAGTAGTGAAGACACTTGAAGCCCTTCTACTCCCACTCCTCACTGAACACCTGACTCCAGCCCCACACCAGCATAGTTTCCGTAGAGTGCACAGTACCACCACGGCACTCACCGTCATAAACACCCAGGTAAACCGCGGACTAAACCAAAACCGCCCCTGCGAGAGGACTGTCCTAGTATCGTTGGACCTACAAAAGGCTTTCGACACAGTTAGCCACGCCACGCTACTAGATGACATTTTACAGTCAACACTCCCGCCAGGGCTGAAGAGGTGGACCGCGAACTACCTGAGTGGTCGTCAGTCGTCGGTAATATTTCGAGACCAAACCTCAAAACAGAGAAAAATTAAGCAAGGAGTACCGCAGGGTGGTGTCCTTTCACCCTTGCTTTTTAATTTCTATATTTCGAAACTCCCCCAGCCACCAGAGGGAGTCTCACTGGTCTCATATGCCGACGACTGCACGATAATGGCGTCGGGCAATGACATTGATGGCCTATGCTCCAAAGTAAACGACTACCTCGCCCGCCTTTCTCGCTTCTTCACTGCGAGAAACTTAAAACTTTCTCCCACTAAATCCACGGCGACCCTTTTTACCACCTGGACAAAGGAGGTCAAGCTGCCACTTCAGGTGCACGTCGATGATACCCCAATACCGACGGTTAATAACCCCAGAATTTTGGGAGTCACCTTTGACAGCTTGCTCTCCTTTTCAGCGCACACAGCCGCTATTGCAACGAGAGCACAGAATCGCAACAAGGTCCTCAAGTCGCTCGCCGGCAGCACTTGGGGCAAAGACAAAGAAATGTTGCTGTCGACTTTCAAAGCAATAGGCCGACCGGTTCTGAACTATGCCGCGCCTGTCTGGTCGCCTGGAACCAGTGATACGCAGTGGACGAAGCTCCAGACCTGCCAGAATACTGCCATCAGGACCGCGACAGGATGTCTCCTGATGTCCCCTATCCAACACTTGCATGACGAGGCGTGCATGCTCCCTGTTAAGGAGCACAACAAAATGCTCGGCAAGCAGTTTCTGCTTGGGTGTCACCGTAGGTCTCACCCATGCAGACACCTGCTCGAGCCTGAGCCACCTCCCAGGCACATCAGGAGACACTTCCTCAACTACGTGGACGAGATCCCGGACAAAACGGACAGACCACTCCAAGATCAGACAGTGTACAGACAGGCTATTAACGACATTCATCGGGAGACCCTTACCACCTTCTTAAGCTCCCGACCCCCGAATGCCGTTATCGGAGTCCAACCACCACCTATCGCAGACTAAGAGCTCCAGCTTCCCCGAGAGTCCCGCGTAATCTTGGCACAGTTACGTTCTGGATACTGTAGCAGGTTAAACTCCTACCTATCCAGAATCGACCCCGACATACTAAACATATGTCCAGCATGTGAAGGTACCCCGCACGACACTAACCACCTCTTCACATGCCCCATCAAACCCACTCATCTAACACCTCTCTCCCTCTGGACCCAACCCGTCGAAACAGCTAGTTTCCTGGGCCTACCGTTAGATGAGCTAGACGAAGACGACCGCTAATTACACTACACTGACAGGGCGAAGATACTGCTACAACAACAACAACAGTATTTGCTGAGGGGCTTGGAAGTATCAAGTGCGTTTGTAATTAAATATTTGGGGTTTTCTTTTATCACTGCCGGCAGTGCTAACTAACAACAACTCCTTTGTAATTGTTGTTTGCGCTTTCTTTCTTTTGCGTTGAGGGCTTGCCGAAATCAAGGCAAACCGGTTATCTCCGAGAGAATGAGGCATTATTTCTTACCTAAGTCCGCAAGGTGACAAGCAATATAAGTACGTAAAAGACAAAACGATGTAAGAAAATGAAAACTACGATGAACTCAGATTGTAATCACTAGACTATGAAAAAACACAACCGAACCCCAAGAGTGCTAGTCGATGATTGAGTGGATATTTTAATACAAAGCAAGGTGCTGGGATGTTGGGGTTATCAAATGAATACTGCTTTCAACAAAACAACGACCCCAAGCATACACCTCATATAGTAAAGTTATGGCAAACTATTGCCAACTGAACATTTATGAATTGTGCATTTTATTTAATAAGTTTCTTTATACGGTGCGTTCAAAAAATAAGGCGAATTTTCAGATTTCGCCTGCTACGTACATTCGACTTTCGATAATAATTTTTAAATATAATATATAACAAGTATAATAAATATAACAAGTATTTTGCGTGTTCGGCGATTTTCTGCTATCGAAAAAAAGGATGAAATAAGTTGTATAAAATTTTGTGTAAAAATAGAATTCAAGTGTTTTGAAATGTTGACTGTCGGCATATCGGCTGGCTCTTGCCATGCAATCTCTTCCGAAATTTTGGGCATGAAGCGTGTGACAGCTTCGTTCCGAAATTGCTGAATTTTGACCAAAAACAACGTCGCATGAGCATCGCTCGGGAATTGTTGAATGACGTCAACCAAGATCCAGATTTGCTTAAAAGTGTCATAACTGGGGACGAATCATGGGTATATGGTTATGACATCGAAACCAAAGCCCAGGAGAGCCAAGAGTCGATAACACAAAATCGCCAAACACGCAAAACACCTGTCTTATTTATGCCTCTCACAAACAAACTAAAATAACCGTTCGAAACGAGTGCACCCACATAAAAATGATAATAATCGAAAATCGAACGTACGTAGCCCGCTAAATTTGCAAATAAACCTCATTTTTTGAACACACCTCGTGTATCTATAAAATAAAAAAATTTACTTCAAAAACTACATCTATCTACTACTATCCGGGTCCACGTTTTGACCTATATCTCGAGACCCCAGGCACGGAGCGGCATGAAAAATACTCTGTACTACAGCATTCACCAACAGCTTCAATTTGATATCCATATTGTACAAACACATTCTAGGGTCCACGTTTTGGTCTCTATCTCGAGACCCTAGTCACGGAGCGGCATGAAAAATACTCTGAACTAAAGCATTCACCAACAGCTTCCATTTGATACCCATATTGTACATACACGTCCGAAGGTTACCCGGGTCCACGTTTTGACCTATATCTCCAGACCCTATCTACCAATAGGTATTCAAACTATACGGAAATCATCTTCAATACCTACTTAACAATGTGTGTAAGTTTGGTTTAATTCGGTTCAAAGACACGGCGGGTCCACGTTTTGGCATATATTTCGAGACCCTAGTCATCAATAGGTATGAAAATTACCCCGTATTAAAGCACTTATCAACAGCTTTCATTTGATATCCATATTGTACAAACACATTCTAGGGTCCACGTTTTGGTCTCTATCTCGAGACCTTAGTCACGGAGCGGATGGAAATACTCTGAACTAAAGCATTCACCAACAGCTTCTATTTGATACCCAAATTGTACATACACATCCGAGGGTTACCAGGGTCCACGTTTTGACCTATATCTTGACACCCCAGTCACGGAGCGGCATGAAAAATACTCTGTACTAAAGCATTCACCAACAGCTTCAATTTGATATCCATATTGTACAAACACATTCTAGGGTCCACGTTTTGGTCTCTATCTCAAGACCCTAGTCACGGAGCGGCATGAAAAATACTCTGAACTAAAGCATTCACCAACAGCTTCCATTTGATACCCATATTATACATACACATCCGAAGGTTACCCGGGTCCACGTTTTGACCTATATCTCGAGCCCTATCCACCAATAGGTATCCAAACTATACGGAAACCATCTTCAATACCTTCTTAACAATGTGTGTAAGTTTGGTTTAATTCGGTGCAGACACGGCCGGTTAGCGAACACACACAAAAAGTTGACTTTATTTTATATATTGTATAAGATTTTTTTCAGTTTGTGTCCGAAAAATCCAAATATCTTACGGAACCGTATTTTTTTCCAAAATAAAATGTAATCCATGTTACTCTTGGATAATGTAGTTTTCGAATGGTGAAAGAATTTTTAAAATCGGTCCAGTAGTTTTTGAGCCTATTCGTTACAAACAAACAAACAAACAAAGTTTTCCTCTTTATAATATTAGTATAGATAATGCAACACGCTTTGCAAAAAAGATAGGGTAAGGGGGATATAGGGATGTATCCTTAGGGATGTAATCTTAAAAATGAAAACCACACCCTCTGGAGGCTTATAGTTTTTAAGTAATTTATTGTTAAAGTTGTGTAATTTAGCGAAAAGTGGGTGTTGGAAGGCACCTCAAATAAGACCGCAGTTCGTATGCAGATACATTCACTAGAAGGATATTTGTAAATCTGCATTTGCGTCGCAGGAGGAAATTTTGAATAAAAACCGCGCTATTGTCTGGCTTATGTAGACGTATATAACTCATCGAAACTTGAAAAGAATGATATAAAAGGTATCACAAAAAATTATAAAGTAATGAAAAACCAAAAGGTACGGTTTGTGAGTGTATTGTATTGTTTCGATAAGCTTTACAAAGGGGTTCTTGTGGTATTTCTGCCTTGAACTTTTTTCGCGAGGACGGCATTCGGCCCTCAACACTCCGATTCCGGCTACATAGTATTTTTTTGTACAACTCCTTTCCACGTTAAAACCACTAAACCATAAACTATAACGTCGGATACGTGTGTGCAGTAAGGAGGCATTATAACCCCCATCCCCATCATCAACACTGAACTGAAATACTTAGTTTTTGTTCATAATTTTATTTTCATTTTCAGCCATACAACAGCACAATACTGTTGTAATTCTAATGAATTGTTATCCACGTTTAAAATTGGAAAGTGATGATATTTGGAAATGCATTTGCATTTAATTTTCATAGAAATATTTCGAATACAATTATAAAAACCAGCAAAATACGCGCGTGACTGTATATTTTATGAATTCAAGTGAAGTTTAGAAAAAAATACATTATGACGTGCCAAACTTAGTGAACAGGGCTTAGGACTAAAGATTAGAAGTAGTTAGGAACGGCAGTTTCAAAACACCTTGCTTGTATTATAAGCTTTATTTGCAGCCGGTATAGAGATATAGTTTTATGGCACTAACAAATTTTACAATACATACGGCGAGAACAAATTCGCAGAAAAAGTTCCGTTATTTTTGCTTTTGTTCGTATTCATATTCATAAATTATACGCAGTTTCGTGGCAAATTTCGTTTGTTAACAATGGAGTGGGGAGCTAAGGAAAATTACATTTGTTTACCGCGGGATCAATCCTTTTGCCAGTTTTGCCTCGCGTCATTCGTACCCGTGCTGCCATAAAAACCGTTCGAAAAATAATTCCCAGAAATCCCCTTAGAAAGCAGAAAATCATGTACAGAGAAATGTATCGACCAGACTAATTAGAGATGATCTCTACATGAAAGCTTTCCGTCGCTCAATTGGTCATCTTCAGCTCCTTCGGTGGCACGCGGTCAACGGCCATGAAAATAATCCTTTAACAGATGAGAAAGTTTTCAGTATTGAAGAAATTTTTAATATGCAAAACGACAAAATCTATGCTAAAACTTCTAAAGACGCAAAAAATGTTATTCCAAGTATTGGTTTGGTGGAGGTTGTCTTGTAGAGGCGTTACATTTCTTCATTTCTCCAAAAAAGGGGTTAAGGGGGGAGCCTGGTTTATAAGGTCAAAAAAATCAACTTTTTTTTGACGTGATAACGTCTTATAATTCGATTTAACAGGCTGCACGCACGAAAAAATGTGTCGTTACCTTGCTCATATGTAGTTACCTTGCTCATTAGTGTTACCTTGCTCATATGTAGTTACCTTGCTCATTAGTGTTACCTTGCTCATATTAGTGTTACCTTGCTCATTAGTGTTACCTTGCTCATATTAGTGTTACCTTGCTCATTGCCGTTACCTTGCTCATTGCATTGAATGAACTGCAAGCGAAAGGGCGGAACGAACGACAAAGCAAACAAAGCAAACGAACGGCAACGTTCGACACCTTGCTCTCTCCTACTTAAGTGAGCGTATATATGTATGTATGTATATGCGCAAATGTACATATATAAATTCACGTATTTGTATTTGCATATGCCTTCTTATTGATTATTATTAATTTGATTCACTTGAAGAATTTAAAATAAAACCAAGTTTGTTAATAATACCTGTTGTTTTAATGTTATAATTATTAATTTTTTTATTATATATGAAGGAAAAAAATGTATGGTAATATTTACCATATACCTTATAAGATATGTTGTCTATACTAATATTATAAAGAGGAAAACTTTGTTTGTTTGTAATGAATAGGCTCAAAACTACTGGACCGATTTTAAAAATTCTTTCACCATTCGAAAGCTACATCATCCACGAGTAACATGGATTATATTTTATTTTGGAAATAGGGCTCGAGATATAGGTCAAAACGTGGACCCGGGGAACCTTCGGATGTGTATGTACAATATGGGTATCAAATGGAAGCTGTTGGTGAATGCTTTAGTCCAGAGTATTTTTCATGCTGCTCCGTGACTAGGGTCTCGAGATAGAGACCAAAACGTGGACCCTAGAATGTGTTTGTACAATATGGATATCAAATTGAAGCTGTTGGTGAATGCTTTAGTACAGAGTATTTTTCATGCCGCTCCGTGACTGGGGTCTCGAGATATAGGTCAAAACGTGGACCCGGGTAACCTTTGGTTGTGTATGTACAATATGGGTATCAAATGAAAGCTGTTGATAAGTGCTTTAATACGGGGTAGTTTTCATACCTATTGATGACTAGGGTCTCGAAATATATGCCAAAACGTGGACCCGCCGTGTCTTTGAACCCAATTAAACCAAACTTACACACATTGTTAAGTAGGTATTGAAGATGATTTCCGTATAGTTTGAATACCTATTGGTAGATAGGGTCTGGAGATATAGGTCAAAACGTGGACCCGGGTAACCTTCGGACGTGTATGTACAATATGGGTATCAAATGAAAGCTGTTGGTGAATGCTTTAGTACAGAGTATTTTTCATGCCGCTCCGTGACTGGGGTCTCGAGATATAGGTCAAAACGTGGACCCGGCTAACCTTTGTTGTGTATGTACAATATGGGTATCAAATGAAAGTTGTTGATAAGTGCTTTAATACGGGGTAATTTGTTATGTTATGTTATGTAATGTAATGTAATGTAATGTAATGTAATGTAATGTAATGTAATGTAATGTTGTGTTATGTTATGTTATGTTATGTTATGTTATGTTATGTTATGTTATGTTATGTTATGTTATGTTATGTTATGTTATGTTATGTTATGTTATGTTATGTTATGTTATGTTATGTTATGTTATGTTATGTTATGTTATGTTATGTTATGTTATGTTATGTTATGTTATGTTATGTTATGTTATGTTATGTTATGTTATGTTATGTTATGTTATGTTATGTTATGTTATGTTATGTTATGTTATGTTATGTTATGTTATGTTATGTTATGTTATGTTATGTTATGTTATGTTATGTTATGTTATGTTATGTTATGTTATGTTATGTTATGTTATGTTATGTTATGTTATGTTATGTTATGTTATGTTATGTTATGTTATGTTATGTTTTGTTATGTTATGTTATGTTATGTTATGTTATGTTATGTTATGTTATGTTATGTTATGTTATGTTATGTTATGTTATGTTATGTTATGTTATGTTATGTTTTGTTATGTTATTTTATGTTATGTTATGTTATGTTATGTTATGTTAAAGTATATTATGTTATGTTAATGTTAACTCATTCTGTATATCCATACAAAATATCTATCAAACAAATAAAATTAAAATTTTCTTTTGAAAATGCAACCATTCAATCAGTATTTTCTTATGACGTTATCACGTTAAACTATCGTCAGTAAACCGACTTTACAGACAACCTCTTTTTTTTCGTTTTAAGCGATTCCTAATATATTTCAGAATATTCACACAAAGCTACAGAGCCTAATTCTCAATATTTCCGTAGATACAAAGCTTGCCAAAGTTACGCTGTGACCGGATAGCTGTAGTACAAACTTTATCTTCTTTTCTCGACTTTAATTTTTATGATTTCTTTGAATTGGCGTACATGAATGAAAAAAAACTAATGAACCTTTTGAAATGAATCATAGCTTGTTCCCTTCAGTATTAAATTCTCTTCTATTTGAACTAACAAAATAGATAAAAAAAATGTTTTCAAGATTTTAATAAAAAGTTGAACTGAATTTCTTTTTTATAGAAAGGCATTTTTTCTTTAAAACCTCCAAAAAGTTGAAATTTTGGAATTTCTCTCAGCTTTCTTAGTTCATCTAGAATAAAAAGTCATGATAATTAGAAATCCATTTGAATTTTTTGCTTTAGATAATAATTACGAGCTGTATCTTGTACGCCAGTTGGAAACTCCAGCGTTGTAGCGCTCTACTAATTTCTATGTTAAACATTTTTTTCAACTTATTTTAACCAGTACAAAAATTTTTTATACTTTTTAAATGTTCATTAAAAGATGATGCAATTTTTAGACCTCATAAACCAGGCTCCCCCCTTAAGACCGGGACAAAAGTGTACCAGGAGGAAGGGGTGGAGGAAGCAGTTGGGGAGAACTCTCTTCAATTGAGTCCGTTAGACCTTCCCGCAAGATTCCGCTCCAGCCCATAAGGCAACAACCACCCAGTAGTGGCAAAATAAACAGTATTCCCGGGATCATAGCCGCAGAAGATTGACCGTCTGGAAGTCCAGATCTGAATCCATTGGCTTGCAGCTTCTGGTCAAAATTGGAGAACATGGCCTCGAAGACCTCACAGAAATTTGGAGACTCCCAAACAATCTTTGGTTCGAGCAGCGGCTTGAATATCCATAGAAACCGTGCATTCTGCAATAGCTGAATGGCCTAATCGTCTGAAAGTTTGTGTAAAAGCATTCCGAATAAAAATTAAACCAAACTAACTTCATTAAAAAAGTATTATAATATCATATTTATAATGGAATTATATTGTAACAGAACTTATGGCTTAGTATAACATCTTCAAGGCTGACCGACTTCAAGCGGTTATTGATGCTAACGGTGGACCATCTAAATACTATATTAAAAAACAATAATATCTAGAATTAGGTAAAGTTTTCACACTACAGGAACTTAATTTTTTCTCATAACTTTGTTATTCTATCTTAAAGAATCGATTTTTGTAGTTTATTGTCATTAAAAAAGATTACAAAGCGAACTTTATCTACACAAATGTGAATTAGCTGTTCGAACTTTCAAACCGACGTAGGTTTTGTCCATCACCATGCACAGTTTTGACATTTATATTACTTAATTGGGGCCGCCGTAGCCGAATGGGTTGGTGCGTGGCTACCTTTCGGAATTTACAGAGAAAACTTAGGCTCGAATCTCGGTGAAACACTAAAATTAAGAAAACATTTTTCTAATAGCGGTCGCCCCTCGGCAGGGAGTGGCAAACCTCCGAGTGTATTTCTGCCATGCAAAAGCTCCTCATAAAAATATCTGCCGTTCGGAGTCGGCTTGAAACTGCAGGTCCCTCAATTTGTGGAACAACATCAAAACGCACACCACAAATAGGAGGAGGAGCTCGGCCAAACACACAAAGAGTGTACGCGCCAATTATATATTTATATATTACTTGATGGGGGCTGTTTTTATTTGCGCAGGAATAGTACTTCCGGGCTTTTCCGTTAACTCTTGAGGTTCTGAACTGAGTAAGAACCACATCTTATGCAACCAGTATGTTCAAAGATTAATAGTTTGTTTTATGTTCATTGATTTCGGTACAAGCATCAGTTATAATTCAGAGACCGGCTACCGCTGTTCATCTAGCATGGCAACCATCCTGTATTATCGTACTCTGGTAAATGTATTTAGAACGGCGAACCATCGCTCGCCACGTTTCTTGAGCACTTCCTTGCAGAGATCGATAGAATATAAGAAAAGGACAAATATATTTACAATTGTAAACTGTCCAAACTTAAAAGTGTTATCAGACTTAACTTTACATTAAATGTTTTATACAGTAACAAGATAACATATATCAGGTCGTTCGTGCGTTTTTTTAAGGTGGTTTTAAAATGAATAAAAAATATGTTTAAAGTATTTATTAATCAATAATATATCTTCCTTCATTACTTACAATGTCTTCCCAACGTTTAGACAAATTTTTAATTCCCTGCTTCGATATCCCTTTTTATAGCTTCTTTTGAGGAGTAGTTCTTGTTACTCATATGGGATTGAAGTCCACGGAAAAGGTGATAATCACAAGGTCCAATATTCGGAGAGTATGGTGGATGGGGCATTAGCTCCCATCCGAACTCGTTTAACTTGCCTAATGTTTGCCTTGCGGTATGAGGTCTTGCGTTGTCGTGGTGAAACAAGACTTTGCGTCTATTCACTAAAGACGGTCGATTTTTGTTAAGTGCCGCATTCAGGTTTGATAACTGATGGGAGTAATAATCAGCAGTTATCGTCTGGTTTGGTTCCAGAAGTTCATAATAAACAATACCGGCCATATCCCACCAAATAGACTGGAGAATCTTCTTGAGGTGGAGGCCATCTCTAGGAGTCGGTTCTGGTGTTTCATCTTTATCTAACCATTGGCGTTTGCCAACAGGAATATTGTAAAGGACCCATTTTTCATCACCAGTAACGATACGGTTCAAAAAACTTTCATTTTCAAGCCGTCGTTGCAGCTGAGGGTTGGCGACGGAAAGTCTATGCGGAACCCATTTTCCCAGGTTTGAAACCTTTCCCAACTGAACCAGGTGCCTTTGAACTGTTCCATGCGATGAATTTAACCTCTGAGCTATCATATCGACTATCAAATTTGGCTCAGCTTCCACGAGTTCGAGCAAGGCGTCGGAGTTAAAGTCTTCAGGACGACCAGCGCGCGGGGCATCCTCCACGTCGCAGTTACCACTTCAGAATTTTGAATACCACTTTTGCGCAGACCTCCCACTCATGGTATCCTCTCCGTGAACAGTGTTTATTTCTGAAGCAGCAGTTGTTGCATTTTTACCACCTTTATAAAAAAAGTACAAAATATGCCTCTTATATGCGTTCGAAGATTCCATTTTATTTTTTAAAAACACGTGCTTCTATCCGCGATTAAAATCACTTTTTGAATGCCCAATATGTATATCAGAGAAAATATAAATAGTTCCGTTATATTCCGCGAATGTTTTTTTGTATGCAAAAATCGTACAAAAGTGAAATTATGGGTAAAATACGCACGAATTTATGGACAGACCTGATATGTATATCCATCTCTGAATTAAAAAAAGCAGTCTAAGTCTAATACGCGAATGTTTGGGATATAAAATTTTGACGACGAGAAGAAAAATAACTCATGTTCTGAATTTCTACAGTAAAATCCATGGCTTCAGCTAATTCTTTTTTTAATTTCAAGCGTTTCGACGCGAATAAAACTTCGTGGTCACGCTGGGTTGAGTGTATAAAAACCGCGTTGGAATTATACGAAAGTGAAGATACAAAACATGCAAAACTGCTTTTTACTTTTTTGTGCGATAAAAACATGCCGCAAAAGCCAGAAGAGAAAACCTACAAGTAAGTATATATGGTAAGTTGTGCATAATTCGCGGTGTCATTGCAACGACTGGCGGTAAATTGTAATTTTGGACTATACTGGGAAAAGGCTTAACGAAATCAATTCGTATTTGGGTTGTTAGATAAAAGCATTGAAAGTAATTTATTAAAAAAGAAGTTATTGGGTCTTACTGCGGCCATTAGTGTGACTACGGGGCATGAAATGACAAAAACGTCAGGTAAAGAATTGGAAGGAGAAAAAGACTAGGAGAGCGTGAATAAAGTTTTGCGCGAAAATAAATTAGAAAAGAGAGAGCGATGAGAAGCTGAAAGTGTGTTAAAGAAAGTATTGAAGTGACACGCATCTTGCAGGCAAAAGCAATTATAAAGATTTTGCTTGTCACTTTTGCAATAAAAAAAGAATGTGTGTCTGCAGAAAATGTGTTTTAAGCAGAAATCTGAACAAGCGTTTGAACCGAATAAGCCAAGTCAAGGGCAAATTCATCGAAGAATTGTTCAACATGGAAATGCATGGGGAAGTTAACAACGTAGGAAGAAGAATTGAGTGTAAATTGTCGGTGAATAATATACTAATTTTTTTTGAATTGCACTCAGAATCTCCTGTTTCAATAATAAACTTGCAAGATGCCAAAATACACTTCGCGAAATCACAGCTGAAAGAAGCTAAAATACGGCTGATCAGTTATTGTGGCACACCTTTGAATTGTTTAGATTACATTGGGATACGCGTTGCGGAGAAATTGAGTAACTGAATTGTATATTGTAAAACCATATCGTAAACCACTTCTAAAGAGAGAATGTTTGCGTGAGATAAAAGTCGATTAGAATGAGATACAGTATAGTGAAACGTACACCGCTACGCTATGCCTGTTAAACACAGGCGTGTCACTTTTCCTTTACTAAAAGATGTAGAGCGTCAACTAGAAGAACAAGTTACGGAAGAGCTTCTGAAGAAGAAGGACACGAGTGAGTGGGCCACATTCATCGATAATGTACGTAAGAAAGATGACAATATTGGAATATGCGACGACTATTAGGTAACATTTAATCCAGTGTTAATAGTCGAAGAATATCCCTTGCCAAGAGTGGAGGAAATATGTAGCAAGATGGCTGGACCACAAAGGGTTATATGAACCAACACGAATGATGTACGGAATCGCAAGCGCTCCGGCAAAATGGCAGCGTCTAACTGTGCAATTACTAAGCGATGCGTTATACAGGGGTGTCAGTAGTTTTAGACGATATTAGGATCAGGCCACCAGGTGATCACACGCACCTACAGCGCGTTGGAAAAGATCTGAGTCGACTCGATCGCTGCACCACGAGGATTAATCTCAGAAAATCCGATTTTTTTAAATAAGCCTATAATACTATGGTTACATTATCAGCAAAGAGGGCATTCGGCGAATGAAATGTAAGATTCAGGCAATCTAATACCTGAAAGTGGCTACTAATCGAGGGGAGGCCTTTATGGGCCTCGTGAATTATTACAGCAGATTTGTGCGAAATTTAAGTGACATATGTAGTATACCCCACTAATCGGTTACAGCAAAACGGCGTGGAACTCATTTTCGATAACAAATATATATATATTTTTTTTTTTTTTTTTATTTCCATTATAAATTACGATCTGTTAATATTAACAATAAGTAATTGGTGTTAGGGTTTGGAATTAAAATGTCCCTTCCCTTTGAAAGAGAACATTATTGTGTTTGGTGGTATTTAGTTACAATTTTACTAATATATAGTTTTCTATAATTTTATATTATTATATTTTATTTTATATCACAGTACGGGCAAGATCTGTGGGTGTTTTGCGCTTTAGTCTTCTTGGTTTAAGTTCCATTTCCGGTATCAGTCTCATCTCATGGTTTTTGTGCTCTAATAGTCGCAAGATGTGCTTACTGCTGCTTCTTTTTACTGCTTCAGTGACAGTGTCTATGCCGAGGTCGCGGTGAATATCGTCATTTTTTATGTACCAATTTGCGTTTGTGATGGTCTTTAGCATCTTAGATTGACTTCTCTGAATGATTTGTAGGTTGGATTTACTGGCAGTCCCCCAAATTTCTAGTCCGTAGGTCCATGTCGGTCTGATTATTGATTTGTATATCATTTGTTTATTAAGTAAGCTTAGGGTTGATTGTTTTCCTAGAAGCCAGTAGAGTTGTCGGAATTTGTTTTTCATCCCGTTTCTCTTGTTTAGTATGTGTTTTTTCCATGTGAGTTTTGAGTCAATCGTTATGCCTAAGTATTTTGCACTTGAGTGTATTTTTATGTCTTCCCCGTTAATTTGGATTGGATATCTTGCAGATTTTCTCTTCGCGTATATTACATGTTGTGTTTTGTCTTTATTGACCTCAATGCCCCATTTTTCAAACCATTTTGTTGTAGCTGATAGCGTATCTTGCAGTGTTTTTGTTGCTGCTTCTTCATTGTGGTTAGCTGACATTAAAACTGTGTCGTCTGCAAATGTAGCTATCATTGATCCTCGAGTAGTTGGCGTTGGTATATCTGCTGTGTATACTAAGTATAGTATGGGGCCCAGTACGCTTCCTTGAGGTACTCCAGCAGACGCCGTCAAGATAGCAGAGCACTCATCGTCATATTTTATGAAGAAGTGTCTATCAGTCATGTAGCTTTTAAGGATATTAAATATGTTAAGTGGTAAAATGGTTTTTAGTTTATATAGAAGTCCTTTGTGCCATACTCTGTCAAAAGCTTTCGCGATGTCCAAATACACGGCAATGCAATATTTCTTCTTATCGAAGTCGTCTGTAATTTTGTTGACTACTCTGTGAATCTGTTGCACAGTTGAATGTTGTTTTCGGAAACCGAACTGGTGTGAGGGGATAACGTCTTTTTGTTTTAGAATCGGGGCAATTCTGTCAAGCAGTATTTTTTCAAACAATTTAGAGAGGATGGGCAGCAAGCTAATTGGTCTGTACGAGCTAGCAACAGTGGCGTTCTTGTTTGGCTTGGGGATCGCTATAACTTGTGCAACTTTCCATGCTTTTGGGAAGTATTGTAACCTAATTATTCCGTTGAAGAGGTCTCGTATGTATTTTATTATAGTATCGGGTAGTTCCTTTAGTATTTTCCCATTTATTTGGTCATATCCCGGTGTCTTTTTGTCTTTAAGTTTCTTTATATAATATTTGATTTCTTCTTTTGTCGTGTTTTGTATTGTGTGGTCTGCATTCTCAATTGTGTTCGGCAGATCAATATCTTTATTATCCATGCTATTTGTGAATATTGTTTTAAAGTGGTCAGCTAATGTTTCAGCCTTTTCTTTGCTTGTTCTAGCCCATGTGTTGGAGTTTGTTTTTATTGGAGGCTTGTGTATGGTTGTTTTAGTGAGCTTTTTAGTTGCTTTCCACAGGGAATAGTTGGTAGCTGTAGTTGTTTCGAGGCTGCTAAGGTACTTCTTCAGTTGGTTGTCATTATGTTCTTGGAGAACTTTTTTGAGTTCGTTTGATGATTTGTTTAGTTTAGCTTTATCGGCTGGGTGTTTGGAGCATTGCCAGTCTTTCCTGAGTTTGCGTTTTTGTTTGATTTTGTCTAAAATAAAAGCAGGGATTTTCTTTGTTATTAAGGTGTCTAATATTGGTGTCGATTGTGTTACTGCTTTTATTATGTTATCGTTTAAGTATACGATTGCATTGTCCAGTTCGGAGGAGGATTTCAAAGAGACTCGAGTTTCCATGTTTTCTTTTATGACATCACGAAATATATTCCAGTTCATCTTATGGTTATATAGCGAGGTGATGGTTTTTCTAACAGGTCTATCCTGGAGCGTTATTATTAATGGTGAGTGGTCTGATGATAAGTCAAGGCATGATTTTATTGCAATGTTTTCGTGAGTCAGGTTTTTCGTAATACAGAAGTCGATTAAGTCAGGAAGTTTTTTATTGTCAGTTGGCCAATACGTCGGTTCTCCTGTGCTTAATATGCTGTTGTTATTTGCCTTAATGGCCTCATATAGGTGTCTTCCTTTCGTGGTGGTTATCCTAGATCCCCATGTTACGTGCTTAGCATTGTAGTCTCCCCCTGCTAGGTATCGATTTCCAACTGATTTAAGATAATCAAGGTATTGGTGTGTTGTATTATTATACTTGGGTGGACAATAAACAGCTGATATATTTATTGGGCCAGTCAAAGTGTTGATGCAGACTGTAGTCGCCTGTATATGTTCTGCTTTATAGCCATCCATTTCTACGCATTTTATTGCTCTTTTTATTATGATAGCTGTGCCTCCATGAGCTTTGTTGTCAGGGTGATTTGTATAATAAATATCGAAGTTTGTTATGTTTATATAGGTCTTCTCAGTGGCATGGGTTTCGGAAATGAGCATGATATCAATTGCATTGTCTGTTAAAAATATTTTCAATTCTAGTAAGTGGCGGTATAGTCCGTTAGCATTCCAGATAGCGATTATTAATTTATTGTTTATCAAGTTTAGTTACAAGCACGGTTATGATATTCATCATGTTGGTCATTTGATCAACTAGTTGTTTCATCATTTGTTTCAATTCTTGTAAGTCGTCTTGTTGTTGCGTCGGGTGTTAGTTGTGGGAGAATGCTGTTTATGGCTCGTTGATGAAGGCATATTTTTGGTAAGTGCTTCTGCTTACGATATTTCTGGGATTATTTGTTTATTTGTGCCAGAGTTCTGATACTGATCTGTGGGTGGCGTTGGCGTTGCTGGTAGTTCTTTTTTACGGAGGGAGGGGAATTTTTGTATTTGCAGGGCTTTGTAGACCATGCATCCTTTATAATTTGCGGTGTGATTTTCGCCGCATAGGGCACATTTAATTTCATTTTTGTTGGAGGAGTGATGGATTTTGCAGTTAAGGGTGTTATGTTTACCAGCACATTTCACACATACTGGGTCTTTTGTGCAATAATTCTTCGTGTGGCCATATTTTTGGCAGTTTGTGCATTGGGGGATTGTCCGCTTTTGGTGAGGGGGCTCAAACGTGACTCTGCAGTGTAGAAGGGTTACTATTTTGTAGATTTCCTTGTTATTGTCTTGCTGCTTTAGTTCTATAGCGAAAAGCGGGAGAGGTTGTTTTGTGTTACTGCGTTGAATGTTGTGTATGTTTAGCACTTCATGACCAAGTTCTGCTAGTTCCATTATTATTTCGTTTTTATCAGTTGCATGATGAACGTTGCGAAGTATTACTTTGAAGCCTCGTTGGTCTTTAGGTCTAAATGTGTAGAATTTTGTTTCTTTATCTTTTAATAGTTTCAGAATGTTTGTGTAGTGAATGCTTTCTTGTGGTTGGATTTTAATTTCATTTGTTGAGAGTGCTTTAAGTTCGTATTTTGTATCAGTTAGTGATTTAAGGGCTGTTGTTAATGCATGTACATTTTCAACGTTTTGCACATAGATGGGTGGTGGTTTGAGTTTGCGTTGTTCTGTTTGGATTTGTGGTTTTGTTTTCGGTTCTGTCCCACTGTCAGTAAGTAGTTCATTCGTTTCAGCTTCTTGTGCTAGCAACTCAAAACGGTTGCTTGAATTAGGCTTGTCCAGCCAGTACTCTTTGAGTGTCTTTTGTGCAGTGTTTTGAGTTTTGTTTTTATGTTTTTTATTAGTGTTCATCTGTTCGTTTGAGTTGTTTGGGGACTGTCCGTCACGGTGTCGTTTGAGGTTTTCTTGCTTATTGGGTTCTTTGGGGCTAATGGTATAAATATTTTGTACTTGCGATGTTGTGGAAGTTTTTGAAGTTACTGCCGAAGAGGGAATCAGATGTGCCAGGGAACATACTGATGTTGTAGCTGCTGTGTTTGCTGTTGTTGTTGTGTTGGTTGTTGATGTCATTGTGGGAGGAAGAGTGGAGAGAGCGACCTGTTGGCTTGGTTGACCGGTTGATGTTTTTGATATGTGCGGGAGAATTGGAGTTGATGGTGATGCGCACTGGGCACTCCAGGGAGTATTGATATTGATATCTCTATCAGGCGCGTTAAGGCAACTGTTACCTTGGGTGTGGCTTGGTGCGTGTGAATATGTGAAATATGCATTATTCACTTTTGTTTTTGTTTGAGGCTCTCGTCTTAGAGTTTGAGCGTTATTCACGCTCATTTTTTTTTTTTTTTTTTTTTTTTGGTGTTTTAAGAAATTAATGTGTTTTAGGAAATGTCAGTTGGCAACACTGAGTAAATTTGATTTATGCAGAGGTACGAAAAGCTTGCATATTTTTAGGCCGAGCTTATTGTAGCTGGCTGGGTTCGATTTTTGGTTTATTGTTTTGACGCCTTTGTTTGATGTTTTTGTTATTGTTTTATTTTTCACTTTGCTCAAGCTCTGAGCGCCAAATTTTTAATAAAGAGAATTTACTTTTATTGCACACTATTTGTATGTTATTTTATACACCACCGATTAAGAAAATTTTCTTTAATCGGGTTTGCACAAATTTATATTTTTTGCCACTTTATACTCAGGTAATCTTTCACATAAAAAAATTCACTGATGGATTCACTTTCGGTTGGGTTAAGGGTTGCCAACATTTTTTTCAAACAAATATATGAATGCATTCAAAGAGATAAAGAAACAGATGCAATTGTTGTCGGCGCAGTATTGAGACGCACATATGAACATGCAGCAGCGGTATTCGCAACTGGTCGAAGAAGCCTATGCAATCATATTTGGAATACTCAAGTTTTAACAATACCTGTATAGTAGAAAGTTTATTTTCGTTACAGATAATCGGGGAAATTTCGCAAATATTTATGAGTAAGGGGATGCCTATCCACTCAACAACTCGTATGCAACATTATACATTATTTCTAGAACAGTACGATTACGTCATCAAATGCAAGCGCTCAAAAGCCAACACTAATGTAATTTTTTAAGAGGTATAGGAAAGTTTTCCAAAAAAACACACGAAAAAATCAGAAAAACGCATGAAGTTTTTATTTAAATCGATAGTACAGTACATATAATTTAATGTTTGAAGATTATTTCATGCAAATGTTGACCGCTACTGCGCTTCAAATGGTCCATCCGCTTAGTCCAATTTTGGCATACTCTTTCCAAAGTGTCGGCCGGTATCTCACATATAAATGCTTTAATGTTGTCTTCCAATGTGTTAATTGAAGCAGGCTTGTCTGAATAGACATGAAACTGAAGATGTTTCAGAGTGAAACAAAATACGAAACGTGCGTCGGCTTTATAAACCAACTGTTTAAAAAGGTAATAGCTAAAAAATCACAACGTAGATGGGCTCTCAAGGCTGCCAATCATAGCTGAACACAAATATACAGAAGAAGTGTATGCAGTTGAAGAAGAATTATTAAATAGTTTACGGATATCGTATATCGAACTCCAACGAGAGACAAAAGCGGATAAATCAGTTAAATCATTGCTAGAAGCTTTGAGATATGGTCGAATTTGTGCCAGGTACCTTCTCACATTAGCTCGCTCGGAAACGGATGTTCGGGAACTATCCAGAGGTTACTTGGGAGAATCGTGGAACTTGTGAGCTACTTGGACCGTGCGCTTAAAAATCGTTCTGGACACTCCCAAGTGGCTGACAATCAGGTATTTTCCCCACTTGCGTGGACTTCTACACGCGGACTCATCCCCCCTAAAATGCAAATTACTGCATGAAAATAAACACAATTTTAGAAAACTATTACTCAAAGGGGACAAATGCTCACAATTATAAAAGAGTACGCTTCCAGGACAAACTTTGTCGAAGATAGTATTAGAGCAGAACGTGTGAAGTTGATTTGACGAAGAATGAGGTTTTTAAAATGCTCGGCGATGGTGCGAATAGTTTACCAAAAATATTATGTGCAAAAAAACTTATAATTTCGAAGTTTGTTCAGTTGATGTTGGAATTTTCAATCGAATATGCACATAGGAAGCGGTAAACATCGCGGTATGATTCAACTTTAGCCCAGCCCTCAACCATATGTGCGATCCTTGTGAGAGACAACAATCACATATGGCGCTATAGTCACCGGAACGCGTTGTTTCTAAACAGCGACAAGTGGGCAATTCCATTACTTAGTACTCTTAGCGGTATGCTTAGCACCTACCTTGGCAGTAATATACCTGAGTAACCAACACAAGAAAAAGATCGAATATATGATCTCACCTATGGTGACATTTGTCCCAAGTACAAGTACTCGAGTAGCACAATGGAACGTTACAACTCTAAGCGAAGCATCCAGACAAGTCCCACTCGAAGCACAGATGGCGACCTTCAACATGGACATACTTGGCGTAAGCTTAATGAAATGGAACGGCAGCAGAGAAGGCATATCAGTGTAGGGCAACACAATACTGCACAACGGAAAAGATGATACAGGGGAAATCGGCGTTGGCTTAATAACTTCAAGGGGAATGCATAACACCTTGCACTCTTGGAAGCCAATCGAAGACCGCTTAATTTTAACTCACTTCTTCAGTAACGTGCATAAGCGAAATGATATGGAACGGCAGCAGAGAAAGCATATCAGTGTAGGGCAACACAATACTGCATAGCGGAAAAGAAGATGGAGGTGAAAGCGGCGTTGCCTTAATAATTTCCAGCGGAATGCATAACACCTTGCACTCTTGGAAGCCAATCGCAGACCGCATAATTCCAGCTCGCTTTTACAATAACGCTCAGCGGCACGTTACCCTCGTGCAATGCTACACGCCGACAGAAGACGTTGACTGTGCTTGTCAAAGACGAGTTCTATATACAATTAACGGCCACATAACTTTTCTCATGGGCAACTTCAATGCGAAAATAGGTGCAACAATTCTGGTCTAAAGCAAGCCATGGACGTGCATGGCGGCGGATCACGCAAAAACACCGGCAGCAGGCTTATTGATGTGTGCCCGACGTTTTAGCTTCTCCCACAACTAAATCCTTAAATACATCTGGACTTCACCCAGTGGGACGACTCGTTATCATATAGACCACATTTGCGTGGATCTTGGATCTTTGATACTAGTTTGGGCATCATTTAGCGCAGAAATGAACTCAAAAGACCACTCACCAGCGATGGCTCACTTCGGTCAGCCTACAGAGAGGCGATGAAGTAAGTGAAGAAATCAGCCAGAAACGATGAGAGAAAGTTCTTACTAGCGATGGCGGAGCGGCAGCTGTACCGCATAGTTGGCCGCCTAACCAACCAGCAGTAACTAGTAACCAACCAATCAGAGATCAGAATGGTATTTAACTGACCTCCAATGATTACCAGATCCGTAGATGGAAAGAACACTGGTAATTAGCAACATCGCACTTAGGAGCGAAGTAGGCAGTATAACAACCAGCAGCAAAGTAACAACATCCTGCCCTAGTCTAACAGAGATCAATGATGCAATCAAGAAGCTGAAGCTCAACAAAGCCACAGGCGAAGATGGCTTACAGCCAGAACTACTGATCGCCGACCCGCAAATTCTGCATCCTCACATCACCGCCGTCTGGTGCAATGAAAAACTGCTTCCATCCTGGACGAAAAACATCATCGTGAAGCCATCCAATGTATCGAACACTCCTTAAGGGACAATCAACCAGATTTCGCCGTCACCTAAGTTTGTTGAACAACCCAACACTCTTTGCATCATGGTAGAACAATCAGCTGAGTGGTTCTTCCCGCTTTACATGCTGTTCGTCGACCTCAAGAAGGCATTCGACACAATCAAAAAAGACTCAATATGACTGGCGTTGAGTAGAAAGAGTTCCCGGCGACATCAGCGACCCATTCACCACCAACGCTGGTGTAAGGCAAGGTTGTCCCCTGTCGTTATGACGACGATATGAACGAATTGACCATGCTTCCTCTTTCACAATCCCACTGACATGGAAGCGAAGTGGACAGACTTGTCACGGTGGCACGCACTGCCTGACTGGATGCGAACATATCCAAGACCTAGACTATGAGAGTAAACCACAATAAAGCAAGACCTTTAATGGTTGACGGTTGTCCTGTAGAATTTGTCGAGTGCTTCTGCTACCTCGGCTGCACTATCACGACAGGCGACGGAGTAGATGACGATGTCAACTGCAGGCTAAACAAAGCATGGGCGGCGTTCGAGCGAACGCATACAGTATGGGCGAGCTTGCAGATCTCTAGGCGCACTAAACTGCGAATATTCAGCTCATGTATGAAGTCTGTGTTGTTGTTCGGAAATGAAGAATGGCTTGTCTCCAACTCCATCACATAGAGACTACAATTCCTCCGCATCATCTGTAGAATATTCTGGCCGAACACCATCAGCAACGACGCCCATAGCAAATCAAACGCAGAAAGTGGCGATGGATAGGGCACACGCTTCGAAAACCACCAGATAGCATCCGGTGAATGGTGCCTGACTGGAATCCGTAAGAAGGCAGTGATCGCGGTCGGGCAAAGATCACTTGGCGACGGTCGATGTTGCGCCAACTAGCAGATGCTGACATCACATGGGACGGCGCAAAAACAACAGCCTAGAACCGTGTGCGATGGAAGAGTCTTGTCGATGTCTTATGCTCATAACCCAAATTATTTATTAAAAATTCATTATAAATTTATAATTGAAAACAGAGTTTATTTATTTATTCTTTCATTGTATTCTTAAGTTATAAAAGCAAAAAATGAAATGCTGTCCCTTTTATGCACCTGCCTATTGTAAATGTTCCTTTCTAATGTATTTATATGCGTAAAGCAATAGTGTGTTATTATTTTTTTATACCTAAAATATTTTGCTCTCCCCAAACTGGAAAATATCTAAGAGTGGTAGTCAATATAAGCAGCTAAGCAAAGCAGTAAACTTGTGACTTCGTTCATATTTTTTCTGTAACTTTTTCGTGAAAATTAAGTCTTCTAGAGAAATGAGCAAGTCTCTTAACATACGCAGGTTAGGTTAGGTTATGGTGGCAATCGGTCTGCACAACCAACTCACTTAGACCTACAGGTCCATTGTGATACCACTGTGCTACATGGGAACCTCATTTGCCTTCCTTCGTAGAACCATTTTGTGGCTCTTATGAAACGTAGTATTGATCCCAACAACACGCCTGACAGCTCTGTAGGAGAATTAAAAACGTATTTACCTCAACCACTTGCTCTGATTTAAGCTAGGGCTGAACAAATGCAAAGGAAGTGCTCAACTGTTTCTTCCTCATCTCTGCAACTTCTGCAATATCCATGGGAGAAAAATCCTAGTTTCGAGGAATGCCTGCCAAGTAGTGGCCGGTTAAACAAGCCACGACCTTCGAGATATTGTCTTTTGAGAGACTAAGCAATTCCTTTGTTATTTTCTTGGTTATTTGCGGCCATAGTAGCCTAGCTGTTAGACACGTATCTTCATTTCTCCATGCCCTATTAGCCTCTTCAATAATGTTGTTTTTTTATTATTAGTTTACTTGTGGCCATGGGTATTCCAAGGTACTTTTTTCACTGAGCAGTTGAAGAGCAGTACCTTTCCAGGCTAGCTCATCAGCTTTACAGTTTCCGTCAATATCTCTATGCCCCGCAACCCAAATAAGGCTGACCTTGAATACGACGCTAATATCATTTAGGGCTGCTCGGCATTCCTGAGCAACCTTCGATCATTGATTTGATGGCCGCCTGGCTAGTGCGTATTTAGATATGTAGCCACTTCTTTTATAGCTAGAACCTCTGCCTGATAGACGCTGCAATAGTCTGGTAGTCGAACGGATAGTTCCCGTCCTAATTCCTTCGAGAAAACTCCATACCCAACCTTATCGTCTAGCTTGGAACCATCTGTATAAAAATTTAATTCCTCCCTTCTCCATGGCCTTGGTGTCTGCCACTCCCTTCTTGCCGGTATACTCGTCTTGAAGATCCTTTCAAAGGTGAGTAGAGTAGTCTATTTCTTGTTTGTGACTATTCAGAGAGTCCAAAAAAGAAGCGTGGCTAAACAACCGGTCTTTCCATAGCGTCATACTTTTGAGTCTGAGCGCCGAGGCGGCGGCCACGTGTTTCCCTACCAGATTTAGGGGATGTAAATTGATTAGCACTTCCAGCGCTTTGTTTGGAGTAGTCCTTAAAGCGCTCGAAATGCATAAAAAAGTAGTTCTTTGGATTTTAGCGTAACTCACGTTTTGAGCAGATGGCCACCATACAAGCATTCCATAAATCAAGATTGGCCTAACTACAGAAGTATAGAGCCAATGTGTAACACGAGCTCTTAACCCCCATTTAATAGCGACCGCTGTTTTGCAAGTATATAATGCAACGTTGGCCTTCTTTACTCTCTCCTCAATAATCTGCGCAAGCAGTGACGTGGCAAGGGTCAGAAATAGGGAGTTTAATGCTAAAATCCAAAGAAAAGGGGAGAGGACTCCGCCTTGCGGTGTGCATCTGCAGACCTATCAGCTTAGATTAGTGCTGCATAATTTAGCCGTTACCTTTCTTTTGGCGAGTATATCTTCTATCAGGGCTGCGACGTGTGGTTCAACTCAAAAATCTTTTAATGAATCTATATAAGAATTTGCATTTATATTGTTGAAGGCGCCTTCTATGTCTAGGAAAGCAACCAATGCAAACTCTTTGTATAACAAACTTTTTTCCACCAACCCGACAAGTGAGTGTAAGGCGGTTTCTGTAGACTTCCCTTTAGTATAGGCATGTTGCGCCTAGGAGAGCCTATTTAAAGGCACGACCCCCGTATGTATTCATCCATTACTCTCCAAGATCTTGAGTAGAAAAGTCTTTGGGGTTAGTGTGTGAGGACCTACCTGCCTTGGGTATGAAGTAGACTTTTGCCTCCCTCCAGCCTAGCGGAATGTGGCCCATGTTAAGACAACTTCTAATGACAATTTTGATAAACGGTAATATAATGGGTATATTCAATAACGCATTATAATGCGCAACGTACTTTTGCAGTGTTGGCAATGCGTTCAGAAATGCAAATGTGGCAGTACTGCAAATGCATCGCGTTCCAAAACGCCATTTTTGTATCAAACGTCGCGCATTATTTGCAGGAAAAATTTTAATACTGCCAATCTATCAATTGCAACACTTGTCACATTGGCAGTGCTGCCAGCGCTGCAATTACTGCGCATTTATAATGCGTTTCTGAATATACCCAATATCTCGTGATTGCTGAGCTTCAGCAGGGTAGATACCGTTAATTCCTGGCGATTTATAAGGACCAAAAGTGTTAATAGCCCATTTGATCTTTGCGTTTGTAACTAAGACAATTCCTAGGTCGGATTGCCTTTCATTATTGGCGGAATGGTTTTGTTCCACCGACTTGTTTCCTGGGTGTGTCTAGGAGAAGACCTAATGATTCCTCACTTGATGTAGTCCATGTATTCCCTTGACCTTGTAGATAGCCTAGGTTGCATGGCGTATTTGAGAGGATTTTTCTTAATTTGGCCGCTTCTGAAGTTTCTTCACTTTCTTGGCAATAATTTTGCCAAGATTCACGCTGCGCAGTTCTAACTGCGTTTGTGTAGTTTTTCAATTCAGCCTGATAGGCTTGCCAGTCCTCTAACCTTCTCGTGGCCTTTGCCAGATTAAATAGTGGTCGATGGGTTTCTCGTAGCGAGGTTAGATGCTTGGACCTCCAAGGTGGTTTAAACTTCCTTCTGAATCGGACAGCTGGCTGCTAAAGAGCTGTTCATTGCTTTAGTTACTTGATGAACCAGTTTATTCAGCTCCCCACAAGTAGTGTGATTCTTGGGGGCTCTCTTTGGCAGTAAAGTTCTTAATTTTTTATTGTAAACTCCCAAGTCAGTTTTCCGTATATTTCTGAACTGACTAACTTGGGAAGACCTAGTGTCGATATACCGATGGTCTGAGATTGAATTTTCGTTTGAAACTCGCCATCTTTTAATGTGGTTAGAAAACAAGTCCAGAACTTCCTCTCTGTTTATGGTAACAAAAGTCGGCTCTGAGCTTCAATTCAAAACACGCATTTTATTTTCTAGAATAAAGTCAAGTAGTGACTCACCTCTAGCATTAGTGTCGCTGCTGCCCCACAGGATGTTGTAAGCGTTTGCGTCGCAGGAGACAACCAAGTCTTTG